>NC_090766.1:11034866-11046896 GCF_036898095.1 Palaemon carinicauda | reverse complement strand
CGACGAAATAGAGCGAGAGCTAGCAGCCATTTATTTACCGGAGATGACCAAATTTTTGGAAAGGGTCTACCATGGGACATCCAAAAATGAGTATCTTTAAGTTTGGCAGTGGTGGGTGTGGATTTTATTAACCCCTTTTGTCTGAAAACGGGCTTTTCATTTTTCGGCAAAATTTGGTGGTTAGTGAAAGTAAATTGGCTGCAGCTCCTCTCACACTGGGCCTAGAATAAAGAACTATATACCAAAATGATGCTATTGATGAGTAGATTTATTTGATATTAAACTAAATTAATTAACTTATTATTAGAGGTCACCAAGGGTCAAAAGGTCAAGTTCAGCCCTTTGAAATGCCGGATTTGGGTTTTAGTTGTATTTTGGCTAAATAAGACATCAAAATTTGCAAAAGGTTTACTAAATATGAATAAAAT
Organism: Palaemon carinicauda; assembly: GCF_036898095.1. NCBI lineage: Eukaryota > Metazoa > Arthropoda > Malacostraca > Decapoda > Palaemonidae > Palaemon > Palaemon carinicauda. The sequence goes on along the minus strand of NC_090766.1, from coordinate 11,046,468 downwards.
ATAAAAAAGAGATACAAATAAAGTTTTTTGAAGAACGTGGGATCTATTCCAGTTATATTACTAGTATGGAGTCCTCTAAAAATCTATTTCCTTTTCTTCATCCGAGGAATGACTGATCTCATCATCATCATCATCATCATCATCTTCCTGTACATCAGATTCTTCAATGGTTAACTTATCAGGAATATTTGAGCCAGTGAACCAGACAATCCTCAATCTGCCATTCTGGACTTTCCAGCCATGTCCTTCAGGAGCAAATGAGTCTGGATCGGCTTCCCTTGCATTCCTCCATATGTGTGCAACAAAGTTAGTTCTTAGCAACTTCTGTTGCAACACTCTTTGGTAAGGAGGAAGACAACAGGGGTCTGTAGTTTTCATTTCATCCGACAAATCAGTTTCCTTCTTAAGGGCATACAACTTGCGGAAAAATTGAAGCCTGGCTTCATCAACACTTGTCTAGTTCCGAACTCCATAGACAATGCACAAGTACTCTTCAACTACAGCAGCAACATCTGGATCGATGACATCTGAGTCTCCAAGGTGACTAATTGCTGATGTGAACCTAGGTTTGTTTTTCATTATTTCAAATGGCTTCCACTTTGCTTTTCTCATAAAAAAGGCTGTGTAATCACAGCCTGTCAGCGCATGGAAGCTTGGTTGCAAGATGTGAGATGTGACATATGTATGAAACGCATGGAATTTCTAGAACTCAATCCAGCATCCATCCAAATCTGTGCATTAAGAAACCTAGCATGGTAGAGAATGAGGATGAAGACGTCAGTGTCGTTACTGCGAATGGCAATCACTGGGACCACATCATGGTTAACAGCAACAAAGTTTGCATGGTACAGTAACCGTGTATCAGCTTCTTCATGCCTGCACTGAAGCTCATGAACCAGGATCCTGTTGACAGTTTCACGTGCTGAAGTGTAAAGGTAGCATTCATGTTCCACTGTAAAGTAGACCTGATGTCCCTGAAGAGTCGATGCATATCTATCTGATGACCAAAAACTCTGTTTTGAAATGTGATGTGCTCCAAGCCGTGTTGAGATCAGGTGGTCTTTTCTGTGACGAGCCAGTGATTATGTAGGTAGTGGATGTCCTACCACACAAGTCATGTTCAATGTCCTTGATACTTGGCCCTTAGGATATGTGTCACAGACTATGTGTACAATTTCATCAGTGCTACAAGCTTATTTCAAAATGGACATTGCCATGCCCCCCTAGGTGGATGGCATGTCAAGCGTACGGAAGAAGAATATAGGATCAATAATATACACATCAGTCCTGTTTGGTATGGCATTCAAGTTTCCCATTGCTTCTAATTTTTCCATTAATGTCCTCTTTGATGTCTTGTTCATATCACCAGTTATATGACACAATGAGAAAGGAACTGGAGTGAGAGGATAGGACAGGTCAATACTGAGATCAAGTTATTGCGTTACTGACAAATATAGCAGCTTTCTAAATATGTCTCTGGTGCATTTTTCTTCCTTTATCTGTTTGTCCTTTGTGGTGAATTTCACTGTTACTGCATCCTGTGTGACATTTATCACCTTTCTTTGCTTAACAGTCCGTTCAAAACGCCCACCATCTACATTACATTCATTAACAAAAACTTGATGCCAAGTAGATCCAGTTTCTTTTGACTGCAGAAGTCTGTCTTTCACACCATCCAGTGTTTAGGCAATACAGAGTATCATCATTAACAGTGAATGGATTGAGAGTGTTCTCCACCTCTGTGATCGTGCTCTTAAGGTATGCATTGTCTTTGGCTATCCTTGATGGCTTTAGTTCCTGTATTGCATCATCCACCAGTGTGATTCCAGCCATTTCCAGGAGACAACTCACAAATACTCCCCTCAAAGATCTTGTCACTGTCAACCCCATACGGACTGCAACATTCTGTGTAAATGCAGCAATACCCTTTTGGCTGGATGCGGCATCCCTATTCACAGCTTGCTGTAAGGTAATAGCAAATGCACTTCTGGAAAAAGTATTCCTAGTTCTCCGCACAGAGAGTGCACCTCCTTCAAAACTTTGCTTGATTCCGGGATGTGTCATTTCCATATTGAGCAGATTGAAGTGATACAATGACATCCAACGGGCATAGCTTGGCTTGTGAGTTGCAAAGAATATAGGAATCATTGAGCCTAAAGCATAGATGTAGAGGTCTAGGTCATATGTCCTGCTGGCCCTGTCAAAAAGCATGAATATGTGAATGAGATCAATGTAGAGAAACCAGAACCTAGCAGTAGAGCCATGATGACCCTGACAAGTCTGATCACAGAATTTACCATATCTTTCCAACAAATTACAAAGGACTCCAATAATGTCAAAAGTGATTGGGGTGATGGGTTTGCAGAAAATGAATTCAGCAACACCATGCATTCATCTGGTATTCCACCTTCTACCAAAAATTGCTTAAAATGCAGAATCTGCAAGGCAAGTGCAAACAGGGGATGGATACGCTTGCATCTGTTCAAATGTTTTCCACCAATGAACCCTCGTACTGAACCATGAGCCAACACATCAGCCAAGCTAAGAACCAGACTATTCAACAATATAACCTAATGCGCTGAAATAGGCCATGGAAATATGAAATGCACCAAAACAAACAAAGATATTGTCAAAGAAAGAGGATTCTTGTGCTTGGTTCTGGAGTGCAGGTTTTGCGATAACAAGGTCACATGTCAATATAGCATATGCCTCACTGCACTCACTTGCAACCTTTTGAGACCTGACTAAAGTTTCTTTAACTACATCCAATTTTCTTGGTGGCAGTTCAATATTTTCCATATACCCAATCTACTGCAAAGGGAGTCTGTCCTCTGTGACCAAGAAATTCCAGCCTGCCACATAGGGGTGCTGGACATCAGGCAGCAGCACATTTACCAGATAATATTAATTTTCTTTGCTATCTCCAGGCTGGATTGTGGATCTTGTGAATATTTTCAAATTTGAACCTCGACAGTGATGGCTTTCTTTTATATGGCATGATTTGTCGCTAAGGCACATCATATATTCGTCGTCTTTTCACAGGTACTTGGTCAGTAGCTGCATCAGTATTTGTGGTCCCTTCAGTCTCAGCACCTTGCATCACACCTGCAGCAGGCCTATTCTGGTAGCATATCACAATGGTGTCATGATGAGTGTCTTTGCCAGATAGGGTTTCTGTCAGCTCGTCATAATTATCCCAAGCAAGACCTGTGGAGAGACCAACTTGAGGTAAAAGCATATCAGGTAAAAGCTGCCCTTCTGCTGTGATTTTTGACGCTATATCCGTCTCAATTGATTCAGCTGTGTGATAACTTACCGCATGACCCTAGTGATTAGGAATTTCCACAACTCTGCGACTACCTGTGAGGCTTTTCATTCCGACTCCCAGACAAAGATGCTTGGATGGTTTTACTCATCCCTGGCTGGTACAGTAAATAACATCCTGGGATAGTGAGACTACCCTTAGCTTTACTTATTCACTAGGGTTATCTTTGTTCTGCAAGACACAGAGAAGTGTGGTAAAAACCAAATGAAGAAGGTCTGGAATTTCTACTTGCTCTTTCTTAAAATCCTCAAGTGACAAGGACACAGGCAATTCAGGTGCACACTTACAAATTTCAAGGATGTTAAAACGCAATGTAGAGGCTGTTTTTATAATATTTTAAAGACAAAACAGGTGCACACACAGAGTCAATAAAACAAATCTCAGTAATATAGGTGAACCATCTATCAACTAAATTTGAAACGGTTTGAGGAGTACATTTCACAGGAACCGTTTAATAATGACTTTTGTCATATCAGTCATATTGCTGGAATAGATCCCATATTCTTCAAAAAACTTTATTTATGTCTCTTCTTTATATTTTATTCATATTTAGTAAACCCTGGGCAAATTTTGATGTCTTATTTAGCCAAAATACAGCTAAAACCCAAAACCGGCATTGCAAAAGGCTGACCTTGACCTTTTGACCCTTGGTGACCCCCAATAATCATTTAATTGATGTTGTTTCATATGAAATAAATCTGCATATCAATAGCATCACTTTGGTATATAGTTCTTTATTCTAGACCCAGGATGAAAGGAGCTGCAGCCAATTTACTTTCCTCCACCCCCATATTTTGCCGAAAAATTAAAAGTCCGTTTTCGGGCAAAAGGAGTTAATAAAATCCACACCCACCCCTGCCCAACTTAAAGATACCCATTTTTGGATGTCCCATGGTAGACCCTTTCCAAAAATGCCCACTAGAATTTTGGTCATCTCCGGTAAATAAATGGCTGCTAGCTCTTGGACTATAAGTATAATAGATAACAATCTGTGATATATACAGTAAACAATCTAATTACCTCCGCCAACGAAGTTGGACGGAGGTTATGTTTCCGCCCTCATTTGTTCGTTCGTTTGTTTGTGTGTGAACAACTTCCTGGCCACAATGTTACTCACAGAATAAAGAGACTTTCAGAGAATAATAATTATGTTTATACATGGAAGTGATTCCATTTTGAAAGTTCTATGTCAAAGGTCAAGATCAAGCTAAAGGTCGAGAATTAAGCTGCCGTGGCGGAGGTCAGCGCTTTACGGAGTGCCCCTTTAGTTATATATGTAAAACCTATGCTTCTTAATAAAGTATAATCTATAGATGAAAATAATCCTTATAGCTTTTGCATTGAAAATACTCTGCAGTCTTTTTGTGTTGAAAATATTCCACAATCTTTAAAAAAAATTATGTCCTAGTGACTTTGATATTAAATATATCAATATGGCTTGGTATTGAAAATACCCTACCGATCTTTATATTTGAAATAGTCAACGTGTTTTTGTATTGAAAATATCCTACTAATCTTTATACTTAAAATAGCTTACATGTTTTTGTACTGAAAATATCCTACAGATCTTTATACCTGAAATATCCTACATGTTTTTGTATTGAAAATATCTTACTAATCTTTATATTCGAAATATCCTACTGTTTTTATATTAAAATATCCTACTGATCTTTATATTCTAATTATCCTATGCGTTTTTGTATTGAAAATATTATACTGATATTTATATTTAAAATATCTTACATGTTTTTGTATAGAAAATATCCTACTGATCTTTATATTCAAAATTCCTACATATTTTTGTATTGAAAATATCATACTGATATTTATATTTAAAATATCCTACATGTTTTTGTATTGAAAATATTCTACTGATCTTTATATTCAAAGTACCCAATTTATTTTTGTACTGAAAATATCCTATTAACCTTTGTATATATAATATCCTAATGACCATTTTATCAATAATATTTTTTCGGACATTAGCATAAAAATATATTTCTGAACTTTCCATTAAAAATAGTTAATACTATCCAATAGTAAATTAAAATACACTACTGTCCTTCGCGAAGAAATTTCTTTTTACCGTTACCATGCAAAAAAATAAAAAATTAAGATGGAACCAGTATGCAAAATATATTCAATATATTTAAAACAACAACTATCCTAATATCTACCCAGCATGCAATTGAAGCATATTTATTTGTTGCACTCAGAAAAGAGAAAGCAATAAAAAAAAACAAATGATTAAAACAGAATCAACTAGAAAGATTAAAGTGATAAGCCCAAAGGAAGACTGTCAGGACAAAACAAAGAACCACAAACAAAAACGCCTAGTGTATCAAATACGGGTACAGAACCCGTTCATAAGGAATAAGGTACGTCTGATTTAAAAGGAACCAGTATTAAACAGGGTTGCCAAGTTGGCCTTTTTCAGGCCAAAAACAAAACTCAAATTTGCCCTTTTTTAAATTGGTTGGCCTTTAGTAATATCATGAAAAAGGGCGGGCCTTAAATACTATAATTTTTGGCCTTTTTCTACTAATGGCTTGGCCTTTTAAACCTGCGGTTAATTAAAAGTTGGCCTTTTCTCATTCATAAAACCTGGCAACCCTGACTAGCAACAGATTCAGAGGCGAGTTTATGACCTTAGAGGAAGGACCTTTGGCCGACTCGAAAGGGAGTCCTTTTGCAGTCCACGCCTCCCGGTCTCCGACTCCTGCCTAGGAGATTGGACAAGAGACGATGTCAGGAGATTAAACCGAGAGACAATACCGAGGTGTGACCCAAGTGCGTCGTCTTGATAGATTTGCCGATTGAACAAAGAGTCTATGATGTTTACTGGAGGGGGGGAGGGGGGATGTATGATCTTGCATGACCTAAATATACTCCCCCTCTCTTTCCTAAGGACTCTCCCACGTGCATGGCATGTTAATGCTATCGTGGCCCCTCCCAGCAAAAAAGAAAAAAAAAAAAAAAGACACGTCGAGTTAAACTCTCAATAAACATAATGTATAATACAACACACATTGTACCTTTGCTCGCTCTCTCTCTCTCTCTCTCTCTCTCTCTCTCTCTCTCTCTCTCTCTCTCTCTCTACACACACATATATATGTTTACATATATATATATATATATATATATATATATATATATATATATATATATATATATATATACATAGGCCTTTATTTAAATATATACATATATTTAATTTTCACAAAATCAACTGCTTCTATTTCTCTCCTCTTAAAAACACAAAAAGTCAAACACTCAAGTGTTCCTACAGTTCATCCATGTAAAATGGCTTGCATCTCTCTCTCTCTCTCTCTCTCTCTCTCTCTCTCTCTCTCTCTCTCTCTCTCACCCCTGTACAAGCAGTTTAATCTTAACAAAACCAACTGCCTCTATTTCTCTCCTCTTGAAAACACAAAACAAGCAATTTATACATGTCAGAGTGCTTGCATCTCTCTCTCTCTCTCTCTCTCTCTCTCTCTCTCTCTCTCTCTCTCTCTCTCTCTCTCCCCGCAACGGCCTATTAAACAACGGAATCATTGTTTCACTGACATCCAACCGACATCGAACGTAAAGAATTCCAAGGCGATAATTACTGGCTTCGGTCATGCAAACATCTGCCGAGCGTACGATAAAAATTCCGTTGGGTGTGAGAGTACAATTTTCTTAAAGCACACAAAATTCTAAATGGAAAAGAGAGAAAATTTTGTGAATTTTTATTTTTACCAAATAGAAAAAAATTGTTTTGTTATTATTATTATTATTATTATTATAACAAACTAAGCTAATAAAAGCTATAACTATAGTTGGAAGAGAGAGAGAGAGAGAGAGAGAGAGAGAGAGAGAGAGAGAGAGAGAGAGAGAGAGAGGGGGGGGGTTTACTAATGTACGTTTGACTTCAAGTGAACTAATCATACCATATATGGATGGATAAACTTTCGAATTACTTTGTAAGTTTGTTATTAAACGAAATTATTTAATGTACTTTCATTTAGTGTGTTTGCGTAATTCTTTAATACTCCTGTAGTAACTACCAATGCATTGTTGCTTACTTTACTACAATTACACTTATATACTTGCGCATTCCATTAAATTCACACTTTAAAGGTTTAAAGGTCTCTCATGAATGGCTGAGGCAAAGGACAGTGACATTGCCCTAGCAAGCAGGACAATGCCCTAGAGACGGACCATATTTGAATATGATCAGCACCCAAGCCCCTCTCCACCCAAGTTAGGACCAAGGAGGGACGAGGAATGGATGCAGATGACTTAGCAGATAGACCTACAGGTTCCCCTAAACACGCCCCCCCCCCCCTTCCATCCTTAGCTCACAAGGATAGTGAGGTTGCAGAGACCAAAGAAACTAACGAATCTGAGCGGGACTCGAACCTTAGTCTGGCGTTCATAAGTCAGGGACGAATTTTTTTTTTTTTTACTCCTGACGAAATAAAGTCGTCTACTGTACTTTAAAACATCTTAATACACATTTACAGTGTTTGTCTGGGACTGCTTTCAATACGTGTAGATGTTTCTTTGTTTAAATACACAATCAAGAATATATATTTAAGTTTGTCCTTTCAATGCAAACAACAGGATAACATATCTAGACACTAATTTCCAGAACAGTTCTTCAATAGACTATTGTACCCGAACCTTTGGCATCTGTTCAATAACATAATCATTCTTACTAAATAAACTATTGTATTTTTGCTTGATTTAGAAACGGACAATTGAACAAGAGGCTTTGGAAGAGCTTCTTACATAAAGTACTCTATCCTTACCATTAGTACTTTTGTTTGACAGAGAGAGAGAGAGAGAGAGAGAGAGAGAGAGAGAGAGAGAGAGAGAGAGAGAGAGAGAGAGAGTAGAAGGCATATATTGAACATCTTTATAGTCACAGCTGCTACGAGAAATTTTCATAATGTACTTTTTTTGTTTCTATAATAGGGTCCTATCTTTGATAACTGGAACTATATTTATGTAGTGAAGCATGGTAGTATACATGTATTAATTATTGTTAAGGTTTGGTCAAAGCTTGCGCAATATATATACATACATACATACATATATATATATATATATATATATATATATATATATATATATATATATAATGTTGCATATATATATATATATATATTATATACACACACATATATATATATATATATATATATATATATATATATATATATATATATACATATATATATATATATATATATATATATATATATATATATATACATATATATATATATATATATATATATATATATATATATATATATGCGTAAAAATCACAGGAAAACGTGATGCTCACATGCAGAAGAACTACAGGGAAAATGAAAATACTAAATATACGATTAAGTCCTGACTAGTTTCGTAATACTTCTTCAGAATTACAAGAAAAATAGATTAAGAAATATTTAACAACACACCATGCAGAAATCCAGATCTTTATTAAAAACTAAAGTCAAAATAAAAATACTGAAATATATATTTTTCAACTCTATCAAAACTACTAATAATAACAACAATAAAAACAATTTTCAAGATCTTAAGACAACCAGAAAACAAGCAAAATATCAAGAAATATTTACAGAAACACTACGCTATAACCCAGATCTTTATTAAAAACTAAAATGAGAACAGAAATATTAAAATATATATTTTTCAATTCTACCAAAACTAATAATAACAATATAAAAAAATTTTATCTTACGATAAACTAGAAAAACAGCAAATTATCAAGAAATATTTACCAAAACTACGCTATAATCCAAATCATAGTTAATAACTAAAAATAAAAATACCGAAAAAATATACTTTTCACTGCCACCAATAATTAAGATAATCACAAAGATATATACAAACTGTTTTTAATATCTTAAAACAGTCCAAAAATAATCAAAATATCAAGAAATATTCACCAAAACACTATAATCCAAATCTTCGTTGAGAACTAAAATAAAAATAAAAATACAGAAACAATATAATTTTATTTTTCAATGCCACCAATACTACTACTAATAACAAAGATGTAAACAAACTATTTTTAATATCTTAAAGCAGTCCTAAAATAATCAAAATATCAAGAAATATTTACTAAAACACTATAATCCAAATCTTCGTTAAGAACTAAAATAGAAATAAAAATATTGAACATAATATACTTTTCAACTCTACCAAAACTACTAATAACAACAATGTAAATAATTTCTATCTTAAAACAGCCAGAAAACAAGCAAAATATCAAGAAATATTCACCAAAACACTATAATCCAAATCTTCGTCAAGAACTCAAATAAAAATAAAAATATGGAAACTATAAATTCACTGCCACCAATAATTAAGACAATAACAAAGATATATACAAACTATTTTTAATACCTTAAAACAGTCCTAAAATAATCAAAATATCAAGAAATATTCACCAAAACACTATAATCCAAATCTTCGTCAAGAACCAAAACGAAAAAATAAAAACACATAAAAGAGCGGCCGACTCGTTTTAAAATGCCCACCTCCGCCAGATCAAAAGAGTACCGAGTTTAGAAGTTTCCTTAATTAGTCTGGCAATGAAATGTCGTCGGGGCAAGAGTACAGAACTTTTTTTTTTCTTTTTCATTCAAGGCTCAATGAGAAATTCTTGGAACTTTTGTTTTCTGGAAGTGTCTTTCTCTTGGGTTTATTGAACTGGCTGATATTAAGTCTCTCTTTATAGGTTTTATAATGAAAGGTCGATTTTGGTGTTGTTACTGTTCTTAAAATAGTTTGAGTTGTGCATTACTTCTCTTTTAGTTTATCTATTTCCTTGTTTCCTTTTCCTCATTGGGCTGTTTTCCCTGTTGGAGCCCTTGGGATTGTAGTAACTTGCTATTCAAACTGGGGTTGTAGCTTCGTTTGTAATAATAATAATAATAATAATCATAATAATAATAATAATAATACTAGCTAAGCTACAGTCCTGGTTGAAAAAGCAAGATTAAGCCCAAGGGTTCCAACAGGGAAAAATAGCCCATTGAGAACAGGAAACAGGAAAATAGATAAACTACAAGAGAAGTAATTAACAATTAAAATAGATTTTTCATATATATACTATAAAAACTTTAAATATAATAGTATGCCCGCGTGTACCCTCAAGCAAGAGAACACTAACCCAAGACAGAGGAAGACCATGGTACAGAGGCTATGGCACTACCCAAGACTAGAGAACAATAGTTTGATTTTGGAGTGTCCATCTCCTAGAAGAGCTGCTTACCATAGCTAAAGAGTCTCTCCTACCCTTAAAAAATGGAAAGTAGCCAATGAACAATTACAGTGTAGTAGTTAACCCCTTGGGTGAAAATTGTTACATATACAGTACAAACACACATATACGCGTAAAAATCTCAGGGAAACGTGATGCTCAGATGCAAAAGAATGACAGGGAAAATGAAAATAGGAAATATAAGATTAGGCTCTGAAGAAGTATCACGAAACTGGTCAGGATTTAATCTTATAATCACTACTTTTATTTTCTCTGTGGTTCTTTTGCATACACATATACAGTATACATATTATATATATATATATATATATATATATATATATATATATATACATACATACATGCATACATACATACATGCATACATAAATACATACATATATACATACATATATATATATATATATATATATATATATATATATATATACACACATTGAGTTAATACAAGTGTTTATGAATATATACAGCAATTTGTTTACGATAATTTCTAGAGTTTAGTCAAATACAAAAAAAAAATACCAGAATAATCTGAATAAAAATATATATATGAAACAGACACGTACCTTACAGCGGTCCACAATACGAAGGCTAACCCAGCATCGATGGTATCTCCATAGCTTAGCGGAAATTGCATACATACCGCTAATTAACCGCTAATTGATGGACCTACGCCAGATACGCATCTCATGAGAGGGAAAAAGAAAAGCGTTGAGTCTCAACGCGGATAATTAAACTTTGGGGGAGTTTCTTCTCTTTGAGATTCGGGATACGAGTCTAGAGATATGTTTGCTGTGAAGTCGTGGCATTTCAGGGCATGGATAATGGAGTGTGGTGGCTGAGCGCGTGCTTTGGAAATGTAAAAGAAAAGAGAAAAAGTGGTAATGAAACTTGCAAAAAAAAAAAAAAAAAAAATATTAAATTTTTTTTTTTTTTTTTAATTTACCGCCTGCAAGCGGGTATGGGTCGTATTGAGACCAAAAACCGAT
>NC_090766.1:11010024-11026866 GCF_036898095.1 Palaemon carinicauda | reverse complement strand
ACTGTGTCTTCGTAATATGTTAATTGTAGGATTGGCGCAAAGTATAATTATATATTAGAAGAGTTGCTCGCACACGGTGCAATTAGTGTGGCGTAAGCCATTAAAATGAAATTAGTGTTTATTTTTTTTTTTTTTGTCTTTCTCTGCTTCTTCATATTTTCGTGTTTCAAGAGTCCTTCCTGTTCTTCTGTTTTTTATCTTTCTATATTTCTTCTTTTCTTCATCTTGTTCTTGATCTCTCTCTTCTTTCTTTTCTTCCTCTTTTTGTTTTCGTTCTTCCTGTTCTTGATCTTTCTCTATTTCTTCCTTTCTTCCTCTTTCACAGAGTTCTTTTCGTTTTTCCTGTTCTTGATCTTTCTCTTTTTCTTCTTTTCTTTCTCTTGTTCTTTTCGTTTTTCCTGTTCTTGATCTCTCTCTATTTCTTCTTTTCTTCCTCTTGTTCCTTTCGTTCTTCCTGTTCTTGATCTTTCTCTATTTCTTCTTTTCTTCCTCTTGTTCTTTTCGTTCTTCCTCTTCGTGAAAATCATCTCGTCTATTCGGACGTTTTATATTTTCCTTATAATTAATAAAATTTTCCTTATTTTTGTAATTTTCTAATTCCTTGAATTAATTAATTTCCTCTTTCCCCCATTGCCACCTCCATGTGTTCCTATTTCTTCCTGATTCTCTTTTCTTCGTCTTGCAGTTCTCATTCTTCCTCTTCTTGAAAATAAGCTATTCTTTAAATTCAGTTTCATTTACCTGTCCTGTTTTTTTCTCTATTAACGTTTAAAAGACGAATTTTAAAATTGATTTTTTTTTTATTCATAGCCCTGTTGCTATTTCTCCATCATTTTTTCCCCCAGAAGTCTTATACTTTTCACAAATAAAGGCAAGTACAAGTATGAATATAAGTATAAGTATAAATTATTTAATTAATTTTCTCTTTCCCTTACTGCCATTCTGCTATGTTCCTATTTCTCCATCAATATTTGTTTCCAGAATTCTTATGCTTTTCACAAATAAAAGCATAGAATAGTTAACATAATAATAGGACTGGTAGGAAATTGATAAAAGTACATATGTTGTTGTTGTTGTTGTTGTTTTTCTTCTTCTTCTTCTTCTTCTTCTTCTTCTTCTTCTTCACTGAATACGAAGTCGCTTATAATACCCGCATGCCTAGAGAACGAATATGAAAATAGTTAGCGTAATGACCGTATTGGTAAAAAAATTAATAAATATACATATCTTGTTCTCCTTATCATTGTATTCTTACGTTTCATCCTTCATCTTCTTCTTCTTCTTCACTGAATTCGAAGGCGCTTATAAAACTTGTATGCTAAGAGAAGGAAAAGGAAAACATTTAACATAATGACATTTATTAGTAGAAAATGAATCGTTTGTACATATCTTGTTCTCCTTATCATCGTATTCTTCTTGTTCTTGTTCTTCTTCTTCTTCTTCTTCTTCTTCTTCTTCTTCTTGCTGTTCTTCTTCTCCTTTTCCGTCTTAGTTTTCTTCTTCTTCTTCTTTTCCGTCTTCGTCGTCTTCTTCTTTCTCTTCATCTTTTTTTTTTCCTTCTCCTTCTTCTTCTTCTCCTCCTCCTCCTCCTCCTCCTCCTCCTCCTCCTCCTCCTCCTCCTCCTCCTCCTCCTCCTCCTCCTCCTCCTCCTCCTCCTGGAGGGAAGGAAAGTGAAAGGAATTCCTTGCAGGGGGGAAGGTCGTGGATTGATAGGGAGGGAGGAGCGAAGGCTAGTGAGGGAGTGGGGGTGGGAAGGCTAGACAGGAGAATGGCGAAAGAGAAAAGAGGAAAATTTATTATCATCGATGAACTCATTCATATATTTTAATAAACTTGGCCGTAACTAGTTCTCATTATATAATTTATATATATATATATATATATATATATATATACATATATAATATATATATATGTATGTATTTATATGTATGTATATCTATATATGTATATATATGTGTGTCTATCTATATATATATATATATATATATATTCTTCAATAGTTAAAAATATTCCGAGAGAGAGAGAGAGAGAGAGAGAGAGAGAGAGAGAGAGAGAGAGAGAGAATTTCATGGTTATATGTGAGAAATATACCTCTATTGAGCATATTTTAAGAGAGAGAGAGAGAGAGAGAGGAGAGAGAGAGAGAGAGAGAGAGAGAGATGCCCTACATAAAAAGAATAGACACTAAGCAATGAAGTGTTGTGTAATATGCAAGGAAATAAACACAGCAATAAATAAACAAATCGTTGTAAAAACTTAACGTTCAGACAGATGATGTAAATGCATTGGCCCGTGGCGGGTTAAGTAGCTTATCAAAAACATGTATTTGCGGTTAAGACTATCAGCATAATATGGAACTCCAAAAGTTCAAAGTTGCGGTAAATGTTTTCATGTTGAAGAGGCTGATATAAGTGTCTTTTAATTGTTTATATATGAATGATGTCTTTTAATTTTGTTACTGCTCTTGACATATTTTATTTCAATTGTTTATTAATAATCTTGTGGTTTATTTATTTATTTATTTTCTTTCATCACTGGGTTGGTTTTCCCCCTTGGAGCACTTGGGCTTATAGCATCCTGCTTTTTTAACTAGGGTTGTAGCTTAGATAATAATAATGATAATAATAATAATAATAATAATGCTAAAAAGATAATAATGATAATTAATAATAATAATAATAATAATAATAATAATAATAATAATAATAATGATGATGATGATGATGATAAAAAAATAATAATGATAATAATGATCCTACTACTACTACTACTACTACCTGTTTTGTAGCAATATGAAAGAAAGGCATTTAGTATTTTATATTTTAGAGGTGTAGACTGGATCTAATGCAGATAATTCAGTTTTTATAGTTCATATAGGAAATGTTCATTTTAATATTGTTGCTGTTCTTAAAACAATTAATTTTTTTTTCCTTGTTTCCTTTCCTCACTGGGCTGTTTTCCCTGTTTGGAGCCCCTGTGCTTATAGCATCCTGCTTTTCCAACTAGGGTTGCAGCTTAGCAAATGATAATAATAATAATAATAATAATAATAACTATTGGTGCCGTAAAGCTCTCTTTTGATGTCTTCTACCTGCTGGGTAGTGTGAAAACGTTACACCTAAACACAGTGTGACAGATAAGGCTGCTACTCGTTACAAGAGGGTGCTGGGTGTCGCCTCTCCTCTTCAGGCGGGAAGTGGATGGAAGTAGGCAGGGCTAGATCTATCTATACAGCTCGGTAGGTTCGACAAGTCAGGCCAGGAAAGAGTAATTGCTAGTACAGTTGGCTTCGTTAATTCCAGTATACTTCACGTGGAGTGTTGTTCAGCAAATAATAATTTACCATATAGATCTACGTAAAATTAATAAAAATGCTTTCAGTCGCATGTTTACAAGCTCAGGGACTTGGTTTTACAGGCAGTGTTGCCAACAGCTTCTCATTTGCTAAACAGCGTTGCCTGCGACAATTTACAACTGTCAGACGTCTACTTAGCTTCCCGTGAACTTCACTGGAATTATTATTATTATTATTATTATTATTATTATTATTATTATTATTATTACTTGCTAAGCTACAACCCTAGTTGGAAAAGCTGGGTGCTATAAACCCATGGGCTCCAACAAGGAAAATAGCCCAGTAAGGAAAGGAAATAAGGAAATAAACCACAAAAGAAGTTAAGAACAGTAATATTAAAATAAATCTTTCATATATAAGCTATAAAAGCTTCAAAATAACAAGAGAAAGAGAAACACGGTAAAATAGTTTGCCCAAATGTACCCTCATGCAAGAGTTCTATAACCTAAGACAGTGTAAGGCCATGGTTCAGAGGCTATAGTACTACCCAAGATTAGAGAACAATGGTTTGATTTTGGAGTGTCCTTCTAGAAGAGTGTCTTCTACCCTTACTAAATGGAAAGTAGCCACTGAACAATTAATGATGCCAACTGTACCTTCGAATATGATTTATGAAAGATGGCCTATGTGGATTATCTCCTGTCAATATTTAAGTCTTTCTTGTCATTGTTAGGAAAGTGAACTACCACTTTATTGTTTAAAGCCAGGTAAAAGATTCTGGGAGACCAAAATGCCATTTGTGGGGAAAAACCTCAAATATATAAAGCTTGATTGTAAATATTTTGCAAGCGTGACAGAAAATTATGCTTGGAAATATACAATACTAGATTGGGAATAAGTAGAGGCTAATTTTTTATTGGATTTTTGTCTCGTTATCAACTGACTACTGTACACGGCTTTCTGTTTTTTTATGATTCATCCAGAACAGTTACAAGCAATTTGTAGAAACTTTGTTTATTTCTGTTTCCTCTTATGTCTGCTTAGATAACTCTTTCTCTCTCTCTCTCTCTCTCTCTCTCTCTCTCTCTCTCTACCGATTTTATCAATAACTAGCTATTTTCCATAATAGGCGATTAACCTCCATAGAGTTTATCAAACTCTGGCAAGGGTTATGGAACGCAAAGACAAAAGAATAATTATTAATTTTTTATTATTCATATCTATAATATAGTTTTAAATAATGAGGCTGTGTTCTTATAAATTCCCGTATTTATGTAACATTTTTTACTTAGATAAAAATGTGAATTAAAAATCTAGAAATATGAATTAAATTTCTGATGTGAATTGAATTTTAGAAATGTAAATTAAATTTCTCTCTCCCCTCATCTCTTTCATTATCCCCCCATCTATCAAATACAAACCAAAACGGTACTGTTTAACCCTGGCGAGATCCATGCCAGGTCAGGTCATGACCTCTCGGAGGAGGTCAACACAGAAGCCGTCGGTGTTCTGTCATCGAGTTAACTTCTCTGCCGGCAGCTCATCTGCATATTGCTTTCTCTGGAGCCCTATGGAGCTGTTGAATTTGTGGAGATCTTAGATCTGTGAAGACATCCGTTATCTTGGATCTGTGAAGATCTTGGATCTGTAAAGATTTTGAATCTGTGGAAATTCTCGATCTGTGAAGAAATCCGTTATCTTCGATATTTGGAGATCCTGGATCTGTGGAGATCTTTTATCTGCGGAGATCCTGGGTCCGTGGAGATTCTTGTATCTGTGGAGATCCTGGGTCTGTGGAGATCTTAGATCTGTGAAGATATCCGTTATCTTGAATCTGTGGAGATCTTGGATTTCTGAAGACATTGGATCTCTGAAGATCTTGGATCTGTGAAGGTCTTGGATCTGTGAAGACATCCGTTATCTTGGATCTGTGAAGGTCTTGGATCTGTGAAGACATCCGTTATTTTGGATCTGTGAAGATTCTCGATCTGTGAAGACATCCGTTATTTTGGACCTGTGAAGATTCTCGATCTGTGAAGACATCCGTTATCTTCGATTTTTGGAGATTTTGGATTTGTGGAGGTGTTGTATCTATGGAGACATCCGTTATCTTTGATCTGTGAAGACCTTGGATCTGTGGAAATTTTGAATCTATAAAGATCTTGGATATGTGGAGATTCTCGATCTGTGAAGACATCCGTTATCTTGGATCTGTGAAGATCCATGATCTATGAAGACATCCGTTATCTTAGATCTGTGAAGATCCATGATCTATGAAGACATCCGTTATCTTAGATCTGTGAAGAAGCAGGATCTGTGGAGATCCAGGATCTGTGAAGACATCCGTTATCTTGGATCTGTGGAGACATCCATTATCTTGGATCTGTGAAGATCGTGGATCTGTGGAGATCCTAGATCTGTGAATACATCCGTTATCTTGGATCTTTGAAGATCTCGAATCTGTGAAGATCGTCGATTTGTGGGAGATATTAGATCTCTGAAGACATTCGTTATCTTTATCGCTATCATCATTATCATCGCTTAATTAATTTTCAATCATATAATTTAACTTGCATAATCGCATAATAATACTTAGTTATTCATTGTGCATCTGGATAGGTAAAGTATGAGTTAAATAAAAAGGCAACTTTTAACATTTTCTTAGAATGTGGCTCGCATTTTGATTTCTATGATTTATTTTTTGTTTATTTTTAGGATTTTTTCCCTTTTATTTTTAGTAGTTTTTGCTTTTTAATTTGCTTTTTTTTGCTGTTTAATTTTAGTATTTTTTGCTTTTTAATTTTAGTAATTTATGCTTTTTTATTTTGAAGATTTTTTGCTTTTGATTTTTTTACTCGGATTTTCGCCTTCGTCATCTCGTGTACCGTTGCGTGAATATAATTTTTTCATCGTGTTTATTTTGCGAAATCATCACATCTAAATGTTGTTCACATATTGATCTACTTAACGTTTTGTAAAGTAAAAATGAAAGGAATTAACTATTCTCAGAATATTGAGAAATTATAATAGGGGTCACAATAATAATGATAAAGATAGTAGTAATGACAATAATGACAATAATATTTTGATTATTTCATGTTAATCTTTGCCATATATTGTTAAATATGATTAGAATCTTTTTAATTGCTGATGTGAAAAAGGAATACAGCCCTCAGTCAATTTCTATTTTGGCGATTTATGCTCAGGTTTGATAGAACCTAGCTAAATTACTCTCTCTCTCTCTCTCTCTCTCTCTCTCTCTCTCTCTCTCTCCATTAGAACAACTATGCGATTTAAGGAAAGTTGTGAAACAGGATCTTCCCTCTCTCTCTCCTCTCTCTCTCTCTCTCTCTCTCTCTCCGTTAGAACAACTATGCGATTTAAGGAAAGTTGTGAAACGGGATCTCTCTCTCTCTCTCTCTCCTCTCTCTCTCTCTCCATTAGAACAACTATGTGATTTAAGGAAAGTTGTGAAACAGGATCTCTCTCTCTCTCTCTCCTCTCTCTCTCTCTCTCTCCGTTAGAACAACTATGCGATTTAAGGAAAGTTGTGAAACGGATCTCTCTCTCTCTCTCTCTCTCTCTCTCTCTCTCCTCGTGACCTCTTCTTTTTCTCAAATAGGATGTAATGTATTCATCTTGCGAATTCATAAACTAGTGTTGAATTCTGTACAATAAAATCCAGTTTACCGTTTCTAACCTGACGTGAAAGATTTAACTTGTGAATTAGTTAAGTTGTGGATTAGTTAACTGGTGAATTAGTTGAATTGTGATTCGATCGCTCTTGGTCCCACCTGTATTTTGAAGTAGAGAGAGAGAGAGAGCAGAGAGAGAGAGAGAGAGAGACTCAAAGAAGCCTCAGATTTGATATGTTTTATACAAAATAGGGTGAGAAAAGTAATCTAGACCAGCTACATTTAATTACAGTAATAATACATAATTGTTGTCTCTTTCTGAGTGGGGATACCGTGACCAGCAAAACTCTACTAGTCAAGGCCACCCATACTAGGTTGGTTTGTTGTGAGCAATCAGACGAAAATCTTCCACCAACACCAATCCGCACTGGCCAAACCCCACACACGAATAACTACATGTCTGAGGCCTTTGTCCTGCATTTGACTATAAATGGCTACATTTGTTATTGTATGCAAGCATGTATATACAATTATCATATAAACATTAGTTTGTTATGTCGTAATTGTGTGTGTGTGTGTATATATATATATATATATATATATATATTACATTTTTAATATGTTTAAACTCATGTAAATAAGATCAAGTGATGAATGAGGAATAATGAAACCAACTTTTTTTCTTATTTATAAAACATTTTAATATACTTAAAACATATCAATATATTAATCATCATAAAATTCAGGCCTTAAAATACTAGGATAACGTGTGTGTGTGTATATAGTATATATATATATAATATGTATATATATATATATGTATATATATATGTATATATATATATATATATATGTATATATATATATATATATATATAAATAGATACATATATTTATGTGTGCGTATATATAGATACATTTATATATATGTATATATATAGATACATATAGATATATATAGATATATATATGTGTATATATATTATATATAAATATATATAATACTATATATATATATATATACATATATATATGTATATATATACATATATATATGTATATATATACAATATATATATATATATATATACACGTGTATATATATATATATATATATATATACATATATATATAAAAGCAACGTCTCTGTACATTTTCAGACTCCCACACTCACACTTGAAAATCGGTATTAATTGGATGTTTTACTATAGAAATCAATGTATAACTTCTTGCAATAACTTCACAATCTCATAATCTGTTGCAACAATAATAATAATAATAATAATAATAATAATAATAATAATAATAATAATAATAATAATAATTTCCAAATACGACACCTTTTAACGGGAAACATTAATTATTTCTTGCAAAATTTATACCAACATTAGTAAATGTCATATGATATTTGCAATAATTATATTTATCAACTATTGACATGGAGTTTATTGCAGAAAATCGTGATAGTTCATGAACTTGTGTTTCGCAAGACCTGTGTATATACAATTGGATTCTTCATTGGATGAATAATATTTTTCATAGTTGAGTAATTTTTAATCCAATCCGCAATAGTTGATGATTAAAACGACTGTTAAGGTAAACATATATTTATTCTGTGATGGATAATGAACATTTTAATGTGGTGGAATAATATTTATCTTTGATAATCGTTTAAGTGCAAATGAAAAATAATTTCTCATTTCTCAAAGGTAATTTTTTTTGTGTGAGTGATTATGATTGTATGTATACATGTCTTTGATTTTAGATAAGTTTTACATTTAAATACATTTATATATATATATTTTTAATTTTTGTATGAAATAAGTGTTTAATAACAGCTAAATTCAACGAATATATTTTAAATGTAAATAAAGATTAATTTCACATTTTCAGAGTTGTATATGTTTGCGTTAATCAATTTCATGTTTCTCAGACGTAAATTTTTTGTTTGTAAGTGATTATGTATGTAATTTTGTATGAGGTAAAATTTTGAATTTATTGATGAACAAAACAATTGGGTTTTTTATTTTGCATCATTAAATATTTAATGTAGTTTGTTTGATATCGTGTATTAACAATGCATCTTAGAAGAGTTGTTCTAACGAGAGAGAGAGAGAGAGAGAGAGAGAGAGAGAGAGAGAGAGAGAAATTCTATTTCATAACTTTCATTAAATCGAACAGTTGTTCTAATACACAGAGAGAGAGAGAGAGAGAGAGAGAGAGAGAGAGAGAAATTCTATTTCACAACTTTCATTAAATCGAAACAGTTTTTTCTAACCGAGAGAGAGAGAGAGAGAGAGAGAGAGAGAGAGAGAGATCCTGTTTCACAACTTTCCTTAGATCGAAGGTGCTTTAAGGAGAGAGAGAGAGAGAGAGAGAGAGAGAGAGAGAGAGAGAAATTCTATTTCACAACTTTCATTAAATCGAAACAGTTTTTCTAACCGAGAGAGAGAGAGGAGAGAGAGAGAGAGAGAGAGAGATATCCTGTTTCACAACTTTCCTTAGATCGAAGGTGCTTTAAGGAGAGAGAGAGAGAGAGAGAGAGAGAGAGAGAGAGAGAGTTCCTGTATTTCACAACACTCCTTAGATCGAACAGTTACTCTAACGAGAGAGAGAGAGAGAGAGAGAGAGAGAGAGAGATTAAGACTTTTATCCTAATATAATAAAACCATTGAGAAACAAAGCGTTTAATAAAGTAAAAAAAGTTTCTAACATATAATTATCGCAGCGCAGATGTTAATCTTCATAGATTTTATGAATGTGATTAAGAAACATAAAGAACAGGCCACGTTCTTCTATTCTTCTGTTCTTATATTCTTATATATTCGAGATTTGCATTTTCTGGCCGGACTTGATAACATATTTAGTACGTGTTTGCGGTAATAAAGTTTCTGTCGGGATGGCGCTAAATGCTAATATAGCGGCGAAATGAGTATGATTATGATGGCCAGATTAATACGTGGATGCATTTTAAGAGGATGTACTACGCAGGGTTGCCAGGTTGGCAATTTTTCAGGCTAAAAAACTTGATATTTGGCCTTTTTTGAAATTGGTGGGGCTTAAATGGTATATTTTTTGGCCTTTTTTGAAATTGGTTGGACTTTTAATGCTATATTTTTTGGCCTTTTTACCAATGGGGTGTATATAGCAGTGTTGCTAGGTTGGCCTTTTTCAGGCTGAAAACTTTATATTTGGCCTTTTTTGGAAATTGGTTGGCCTTAGATGCTATATTTTTTGGCCTTTTTACCAATGGGTGGATATAGTAGGGTTGCCAGGTTGGCCTTTTCAGGTAAAAAAATTTAAAATTTGGGCTGTTTTTGAAATTGGTGGGGCTTAAATGCTATACTTTTTGGCCTTTTTACTAATAGGTGGATATAGCAGGTTGCCAGGTTGGCCTTTTTTAGGTTAATGACTTCAAATTTGGCCTTTTTTAAAATTGGTAGGCCTTAAATGCTATACTTTTGGCTTTTTTTATCAATGGGTGGATATAGCAGGGTTGCCAGGTTGGCCTTTTTCAGGCTGAAAACTTTATATTTGGCCTTTTTGGAAATTAGTTGGTCTTAGGTGCTATACTTTTTGGCCTCTTTTTATTAATGGGTGGCTGTACCAGGGTTGCCAGGTTGAAACTAATGGATGGCCTGTAGCAGCCTTGTCAGGTTGGCCTTTTTTAGACTAATGACTTCAAATTTGGCCTTTTTTAAAAATTGGTATGCCTTAAATGCTATACTTTTGGCCTTTTTACTACCGGTTTGGCCTTTTAAAGCTGCATTTTATCAGAAGTTGGCCTTTTCTTGCTTAGAAAAACCTGGCAACCCTGTTGCAGCATATTCACGTTGTAAAAACACTGAGTCGGGGAAGAAATGATCTTGTTTAGAAATTTTAGATGGTTTTAGATGGCTAAAAGGCTTTGCTGGGTAGATATTCTTTTAGGCGGGAGATTGTTTTAGAATGGTTTTAGGAGGTGGAGAAAGTTCTGATTGATGGGGTTCTCGAAACGAGGGGCATTCGAGTTTAGAATGTTTAGAAAAGCATAAGAAATTGGTGGATCTGAACATTGGATCATGTTTAGAAAGTTTAGAAAAGCGTAAGAAATTGGTGGATCTGAACATTGGATCATGTTTAGGATGTTTAGAAAAGCATAAGAAATTGGTGGATCTGAACATTGGATCATGTTTAGAATGTTTAGAAAAGCATAAGAAATTGGTGGATATAAACTTTGGATCATGTTTAGAATGTTTAGAAAAGCGTAAGAAATTGGTGGATCTGAACATTGGATCATGTTTAGAATGTTTAGAAAAGCGTAAGAAATTGGGTGGATCTGAACTTTGGATCATGTTTAGAATGTTTAGAAAAGCGTAAGAAATTGGTGGATCTGAACATTGGATCATGTTTAGAATGTTTAGGAAAGCGTAAGAAATTGGTGGATCTGAACATTGGATCATGTTTAGAATGTTTAGAAAAGCATAAGAAATTGGTGGATCTGAACATTGGATCATGTTTAGACTGTTAGAAAGCATAAGAAATTGGTGGATCTGAACATTGGATCATGTTTAGAATGTTTAGAAAAGCATAAGAAATTGGTGGATCTGAACATTGGATCATGTTTAGAATGTTTAGAAAAGCGTAAGAAATTGGTGGATCTGAACATTGGATCATGTTTAGAATGTTTAAAAAAGCATAAGAAATTGGTGGATCTGAACATTGGATCATGTTTAGAATGTTTAGAAAAGCATAAGAAATTGGTGGATCTGAACATTGGATCATGTTTAGAATGTTTAGAAAAGCATAAGAAATTGTTGGATCTGAACTTTGGATCATGTTTAGAATGTTTAGAAAAGCGTAAGAAATTGGTGGATCTGAACATTGGATCATGTTTAGAATGTTTAGAAAAGCATAAGAAATTGGTGGATCTGAACATTGGATCATGTTTAGAATGTTAGAAAAGCATAAGAAATGGGTGGATCTGAACTTTGGATCATGTTTAGACTGTTGAGAAAAGCATAAGAAATTGGTGGATCTGAACATTGGATCATGTTTAGACTGTTTAGAAAAGCATAAGAAATTGGTGGATCTGTAATTTGGATCATGTTTAGAATGTTTAGAAAAGCGTAAGAAATTGGTGGATCTGAACTTTGGATCATGTTTAGAATGTTTAGAAAAAAAAAACATTTTCTGTATTTTAGATCCTCTGGAACGTTATGTTTAGACGTGTAGAATATCGTAGAAAGTTTAAGGTTCAAAACTTTGGATAATAATGTTCAGAAAGTTTAGAGAAAAAAAATTACTGTATTTTAGATTCTTTGGAATGTTATGTTTAGATTGTTCAAGACGTTTGGAATAAAGTAAGAAATTTTAGGTTCGTAACTTTGTGTAATAATGTTTAGAAAGTTTAGAGAAGAAAAAAATTACTGTATTTTAGATCCTTTGGAATGTTATGTTAAGATTGTTTAAGACATTTGGAATAAGATAAGAAATTCTAGGTTCGTAACTTTGGATTATAATGTTTAGAATGTTTAGAAAAAAACAAATTTTCTGTATTTTAGATCCTTTGGAGCGTTATGTTTAGAAGGGTTTGAGACGTTTAGAATCTAAGGCATTCAAGGTTCTAAAACTTTAGATAATAATTTTTAGAATGTTTAGAGAAAAAATCGAACTGTATTTTAAATCATTTGGAACGTCGTGTTTAGAAGGTTTTAAGACGTTTAGAATAGGATAGAAAGTTCAAGGTTCAAAATGTTTAGAATGTTTAGAGATAAAGAAAATAAGATGAACTGTATTTAAATCATTTGGAACGTTTAGAATGTAAGAAATTCAAGGTTGGAACTGGATAATAATGTTTAGAATGTTTAGAGAAAAAAATAAGACTTAAATTTATTTTAGATCCCATGGAACGTTATGTTTAGAAGGGCTAAGACGTTTAGAATGTATGACATTCAAGGTTAAAAATTTGGACAATCTTATTTAGAATGTTTGAGAAAAACTAGACTTCAACTGTATTTTAGATCCTTTTGAACATAATGTTTAGAAGGGTTTAAGAAATTCGAGACTGATAGCTCAAAAAAGAAAAAGAAATTAAGAATTTTCTTTTTCAATAACTAATAATTCAGAAAAGAAAAAAAAGAAAAAAGATTTTTTCAATAAGAATGTTTTAAGATTGAGCGGAAAAGAAAATTTTGTAGAAAGTATTAGCCTAATAATTCAGAAAAGAAAAAAAGAAAAAAGATTTTTTTTCAATAAGAATATTTTAAGATTGAGTGGAAAAGAAAATTTTGTAGAAATTATCAGCCTAATAATTCAGAAAAGAAAAAAAGAAAAAAGATTTTTTCAATAAAAATATTTCAAGATTGGGTGGAAAAGAAAATTTTGTAGAAATTATTAGCCTTATAATTCAGAAAAAAAAGAAAAAATTTTTTTTCAATAAGAATGTTTTAAGATTGAGTGGAAAAGAAAATTTTGAAGAAAGTATTAGCATTTCTTATACTGCTGAAATAAATGAAACTCATAGATTGTACTGTATGCCATCATATAGCCATGACTCGAACCAAATTCAAAATAACACTGAAGTCAGGGAAAACAGAAGAAGGAAGAAAAGATATATGTAGTGTATCGCATGAATTTACGAATTTTTGTATATTGTATTGATTTTAAACTAACTTATTCAGACGATAATTTGAGAATTTGAGCATAATACAAGACAAATAGTAAGGATAATATATTATAATATAATATTACAGAACATATATTATTGGTCTGAACATTAAAGTTAAAAGATTCACATATAATTAATATAAAGTCAGTATTATAGTGAAACTTTATATATATATATATATATATATATATATATATATATATATATATATATATATATATATATATATGTATATATGTATATATGCGTGTGTGTGTATGTGCGTGTGTGTATAGATCATGCATTGTTCATTTCTTGCACAGTAATAAATCTGGATATTACAAATAAATAGATTGACATAAATATGAAATATTACCTTTTTTTGCATATAGGAAAAACACAGGTCAACATTACCGGTTATGTATCAGTATAATTATTTTAATAAGCATTCAACATCATTGATTTTTCAAATATACATTTCTCTGAAGATATTAGCTTTTAGATCATATATTTTTTCATGGATTTTTATAGAAATTTCTCTTTTATTAGCAAAATAAAGAATTGAGATAACACCAAAATTATTATCACAGTTATCGTTTTTAATATATCGGGACATTCTCATAAAGGATCTTTCATACATTTATAATCACTTTGAATTTCGATAGTTTTGCATTACTTGCCGTGACGTCACACCGCGTCATGTCACACGTCACGCCTCACGTCACGCCACGTCACGTCACGTCACACCAACGAAACTGGCGGGGATTCATTCCAGGGAGGGTGCTCGTAACCGAGTAACAGTGCCATGGCCTCCGATTCGACCATGGGAGTCAGGTACGAAAAGGTCTCGAGGTTATCCTGGGACGTGCCCCCCGAAATGCCCCCCGACTCCGGGGGCGCACATAACAAGGATACGAGATCAGTGTTTGGGTCTGAATCGGGCTGGGTAGCGAATTGGCACTTGTCGTTGGCACTGGTCCCTTTCAGGTTTGGGACGTCTTGCTGGGAATTAGAATTGCTGTCCTCCAGGAGGGCTGACAGGACCCAAGAACAGGTGTCGCTCGGGTCCTTCCCGTCGAGAATATCCTGCAGGGACCTGATATAAGCAGAGGCCAGTTTGAGGGTGGCGATTTTGGTCATGTCCGAAGGGGGTCTTCGACTGCATACCCAGGAAGGAAGGACGCCTCGCAGGTTCTCGAAGGCCGAGTTGATCTGCTTCATCCTGTAGCGTTCCCGGGCATTGGCGGTCTTCCGGCGGTACCTGGAGAGGGGCGGATGGCGTGATTTGCTCCTGATGGGGTCCGGGAAATTCCAGTCACTGTCACTGAGTCTCCGCGGGTGATGGGAACGAGGCCGGAGCTGGTACTTCCCACTCGTCGTCGATTTTCGAACTTGGCACTGTTCCTGGTTCTCCTCGGCTTCGCTTCCCTCGTCCAGGTGACTTCCAATGGCACTGTCTACTTCATCAAAGCTCCTTTTTGTGCCTCTCCTATTACTTACATTATTGTTAGGACTTTCAGTGTTGTTGTTATCGTCAGTCGCTGTTTTTCCATCGTCACAATCCAGCACATCATCTAGATTCTTCGCCATCTTGGATTACTTGATGTTGAAGCTGTGACTAAATGTCAAATCTCAGATGGAAAATTTCCTATTTTAAGCACGAAGTCTATTTCCATTATATCTTTTTCGGATAATTATTTTGAAATAGCATAATGTTCTAGTTATCTAAATTTCAGTGGGTCACCAAATGTCAAACTGGTAACCAAAAGGTAACTTAGAACCCATAAATCACTAAGTCACTAATTACTAAGGTAAAGTAAAACCCAAATTTCAAGTTAGGATTTCACACAGAAAATTATCATCTTTCAAGAGCTTAGATTAGTTCCATAAAATTTTGTTTTCTGAGAATTATTTCGAAGCACAACACAACAATTTTTTTATGGTGTTTTGATTCATTCCGTTCCAGTCCGTGGTTCTGGAAATTTGATTCATCGGAGTTCCTGGAAGATGAAGAACAGAAAACATCAGATTATGCCTTTTTCCATTTACTTCTACATATTTTGATGTCAGAATTATTCGATTCAGTTTATCTTTCTATTCGTGCCTAAGGATTTGGTAGACGAGTATCTATTAATTAGATACAGGTAATATATTTAAAATGTATTAAACCGTACTTCTGTATCATCATTTGCTTATATTAGAAATGTAAATGGCCATATTATTACCACTTTATTTCTAACAAACGATATTGTCGTCAAAGACCTTCGATGTCAGGATACCAGAAAATTCAAAGTCAATCAATTATCCGCAACTTGTACCTGTCACTTTATGGCACTCGAAGCCAGATTGGTCCCGTAAAGTCTCCGAACCGAAGACAGACGTTGCTGGCACGAAGGTCTCCAACCTACTGAACGTGTTCTCACCTTCCTTCCATTTTGATGGCTGTCGGAGCCGGCGCAGCTCCTTGGGAGGGCCCATACCCCTTGGGAGGACCTATACCCCTTAGGAGGGTAGGTACCCGTACCCCTTGGGAGGACTCATACCCGTTGGGAGCACCCAAACTCCTTGGGAGTACCCAAACCCCTGCCCTTCCTTGGGAGGAACTATACCCCTTGGCAGATTCCGTACTCGTACCCCCCGGGAGGACCCTTACCCCTTAAGAGAATCCATACCCGTACCCCTTGGGATGCCCCATACCCCTTTGGGAGGATCCTCAGCCATACCCCTGGGGAGGACTAATACCCATACCCCGAGGGTATCGGCTAACACCTCCCGCGACCCGAAAGCTCTCAAGCAATGTAATCAATCTGGAAATTTAAATTTTTCTATTTTTCTTCGGATTTTGAACTCCTGTTTCGACATATTTCAAAGACGGCCGGTCATGATGGGCCACTTGTGCCATTAGGGAATTTCTCGGGTCGATTCCAGGTAAGTCTTTGGAAGCAGACCTGACCCCGATACGTGCGACGTCGATTTTATCCTTGACTCGTCTGCGAGATGAAAGCTTGTCATAGACATCTGGGAAAGGAGATTACGATGGCTCTCTCTCTCTCTCTCTCTCTCTCTCTCTCTCTCTCTCTCTCTCTCTCTCTCTCTCTCTCTCTCTCTCTCTCTCTCAAATGGTGACAGGAGATTTTACGGTAATTTCAGTGATGTAGATGGACCATTATTATGAAGTCTCTCTCTCTCTCTCGCTCTCTCTCTCTCTCTCTCTCTCTCTCTCTCTCCTCTCTCTCTCTCTCTCTCTCTCTCTCAAATGGTGACGGGATTTTACGGTAATT
>NC_090766.1:10982524-10995024 GCF_036898095.1 Palaemon carinicauda | reverse complement strand
TACCACCAGCACTCACAGCTATCTTGCAAACTTCCTCACCTCAGTTTAAACCACCCTCGTCCCATTTGTGCGAAATATTTGCATAGTTCAATGAACACATAATTCCTCCGTGCACTGGTTTGCGGCAGGTGGTTGATGGATGAATTGGCAGTGGATGAGCGATAGATGGTAATTCATAACGTAGATCAAGATCGTCTTTGAAGGCAGAACAAAGAACGGCATTGTTCGTCTCACGGGAACACGCATGCGCGCAGATGCTCCTTGGTCCCCAAGTATGCGAATATTCGCGCAAAAATCTTCATTGTTTTTTGGCAGAACTTTCGAGGAAAGACAGTAATAACTGTTAAAACATTTCTACTAAAACCCTGTTGTTTTATAGTTTATATACGACATCTGATTTGACGTTGTTAATAGTTTATATACGACATATGTTTTGACGTTATTTTATAGTTTATATATGACATGTTTTGACGTTGTTAATAGTTTATATGTGACATATGTTTTGACGTTGTTATTGTTTTTAGAATGATTAATTGTTAATTTGTTCTCATCATTTATCTATTTCCTTATTTCCTTTCCTCACGGGGCTATTTTTCCCTATTGGAGCCCTTGGGCTTATAGCATCTTGCTTTTCCAATTAGGGTTGTAGTTTGGCTAGTAATAATAATAATAATAATAATAATAATAATAATAATAATAATAATAATAATACTAGATGTAGTCACCTAATTATTTTTATAAGAATGTTTTCTTCAATCTTAATTGATAAATCATTCTCGTAATCATACGACAGACTTACAAGAGAAATAATTAGTACCCATTTCTTTGTTTTTAAGATTAAAATTTTTTTTTAAAGAAGCATATGTTTTATTGATTAGATTTAAATTTCTATTTATGACAGATTTTTATCTCTATTTTTAATTTGTAATTATTGTATATTTTATTTTATTTATTTGTTAACTTTAGTATGAATATTTCTTCTTCCCGAATTTAATTTGGCCAGCTCTGTAAAATTCGAACTTGACTCATTTGGGCTGGTTAATCTGTTCTGTGTTAATATTAATATATATATATATATATATATATATATATATATATATATATATATATATATATATATATATCCAAATAAGCCATATATATTTTTCATACATTAATGTCTGGATTCTCTTAACGACCTCGGGATCAGAGCCCCAGGCGAAATCACACAAAGACAAGAGCTTGGCTCCGACCGGGAATCGAACCCTGGTCGGCAAGCTTGTATAGACAGTGACTAAGCTACTTGGCCAAGTGGCTTAGTCACTGTCTATACAAGCTTGGCGACCAGGGTTCGATTCCCGGTCGGAGCCAAGCTCTTGTCTTTGTGTGATTTCGCCTGGGGCTCTGATCCTGAGGTCGTTAAGAGAATCCAGACATTAATGTATCAAAAATATATATGGCTTATTTGAATATGAAAAACACGTAAAAAATGTGCAAAATTTATCATATATATATGTATATATATATATATATATATATATATATATATATATATATATATATATATATATATATATATATAATTATATATATAGAAATATATATATATATAAATATATTTATATATATATATATATATATATAAATATATTTATATATATATATATATATATATATATATATATATATATATATATATATATATATATATATATATATATATTTCAACACTCCGTATTTGTTTTCGTAACGATAGAGAGAGAGAGAGAGAGAGAGAGAGAGAGAGAGAGAGAGAGAGAGAGAGAGAGAGAGAGAGAGAGAGATAATTATACATTTTTGGGAGTTATGGCAATTTAAAGAAGCCTTTCCCTTTTCACTTCTTCCAATTTAATATCACCCTGAACCTCAACCCACGCCAGTCGTCCAACCACCAGGAACACCTTAATGTGGTTGAAAGGTCTGTTTATTGCCATGATCACCAAAGCTGTACTAGTCAGTGCCACGGATACTAGGTTGGTTTGCTATAAGCTATTAGACTAAAATCTCCCTCCATCACCAATCTACATTTGGCCAGCGTGGTGATGAAAACTGGCCGAACCCTAGACATGAATAATGTTATGTCTGAGGACTTTGTCCTGTAATGGCTGCATTTGTTGTTGTTGGTGTTGAACTCGGTCTTACTTATATTTTGAGATGGAATTCGATTAAAATGTTAAAAACAATTAATAGATTCACAGAAAGCAGTTTTAATGGTTTAAAGTTCGCTCATGAATGGGAGAGGCAAGGGACAGTGACAGTACCCTAGTGACTGACCATATATATATATGATCAGCGCCCAAGCCACCTCTCCACCCAAGCTAGGACCGTGGAGGACCAGACAATAGCTGTTGAGGACTCAGCAGAGGCAAGGGACAGTGACAGTACCCTAGTGACTGACCATATATATATATATATATATATATATATATATATATATATATATATATATATATATATATATATATGCCCCCTGTGGCCGCGGGGGCATAAAACAATTAGAATAGCGCCAACGTTATCCCTGCGTGTCGTACGAGGCGACTAAAAGGGACGGGACGAGGGGGCTGGGAACCCCCTCTCCTGTAAAAGTATCCTGTGAGACAGCAACAAAGAGATGGAGCTGGGGGGAGAGTGACTGCTCCCCGCACTCTAGTTTTGGGGTGTTTGAATGTGCGTGGATGTAGTACGATAGAGAGTAAAAGATGTGAGATTGGAAGTATGTTTAGAAGTAGAAGGATGGATGTATTGGCCTTGTGTGAGACAAAGATGAAAGGAAAGGGTGAAGTGATGTTTGGTGAAATGTCTGGTAGAGTGTCTGGGATTGAAAGGGGAAGAGCGAGAGAGGGTGTGGCTTTATTGTTGAGTGAATGGATGACAGGTAAAGTAGTGGAATGGAAGGAGATATCATCTAGGTTAATGTGGGTAAGGGTTAGGTTGGGTAGGGAATGTTGGGCGTTTGTCAGTGCGTATGGGCCAGGTAGTGAGAAAAGTGAAGAAGAGCGGAATGAGTTCTGGAATGAATTAACTAGGTGTGTAGAAGGACTGGGTAGAAGGAATTATGTAGTTGTTATGGGTGACTTAAATGCTAGAGTGGGTGCTGGAGAGGTAGAAGGTGTCATTGGGAAATATGGCGTACCAGGTGAAAATGAGAGTGGTGAGAGACTGGTAGATATGTGTGTTGAACAAGAGATGGTAATAAGTGCTAGCTTTTTTAAAAAGAAAGATAAAAATAAGTATACATGGGTAAGAGTGGCAAATGGAAGAGTAGTAGAAAGGGCATTAATGGATTATGTGTTGATAACTAAAAGAATGTTTGGAAGATTGAAAGACGTGCACGTGTTTAGGGGTATGGCTAACGGTATGTCTGATCATTTTTTGGTGGAAGGAAAATTGGTTGTAGCAAAAGAGTGGGGGAATAGAGTAGGTGGATGTAAAAGGGAGCTAGTGAGGGTTGAAGAGCTAATAAAACCGGGGGTAAAAAGTAAATATCAGGAAAGGTTGAAAATGGCATATGACGAGGTGAGAGTAAGAGAAACTGATAATTTAGAGGAGGAGTGGAAGTTAGCAAAAGAAAATTTTGTTGGGATTGCAAGTGATGTATGTGGCAAGAAGGTTGTTGGAGGCAGCATGAGGAAGGGCAGTGAATGGTGGAATGAAGGAGTGAAGGTAAAAGTGGAAGAGAAAAAGAGGGCTTTTGAAGAATGGCTGCAGAGTAATAGTATAGAGAAGTATGAAAAATATAGAGAGCAAAAGGTGGAAGTAAAGCGAAAGGTACGTGAGGCAAAGAGGGCAGCTGACCTGAGGTGGGGTCAGGGACTGGGTCAGTCATATGAAGAGAATAAGAAGAAGTTTTGGAAAGAAGTGAAGAGAGTAAGGAAGGCCGGCGCAAGAATTGAAGAGACAGTGAAAGATGGAAATGGAAGGTTGTTAAAAGGAGAGGAGGCAAGGAAAAGGTGGGCGGAATATTTTGAAAGTTTGCTGAATGTTGAGGATGATAGGGAGGCAGATATAATTGCGGTTCCAGGTGTTGAGGTGCCAGTGATGGGAGATGAGAATGAGAGAGAGATTACAATAGAGGAAGTGAGGAGAGCACTAGATGAAACGAGAGTAGGAAAAGCATCGGGTATGGATGGTGTGAAAGCTGAGATGTTGAAGGAAGGGGGTGTGACTGTACTTGAATGGTTGGTGAGATTGTTTAATGTGTGTTTTGTGTTGTCAATGGTACCAGTAGATTGGGTCTGTGCATGTATTGTACCACTATATAAGGGTAAGGGAGATGTGCATGAGTGTTGTAATTCAAGAGGTATTAGTTTGTTGAGTGTAGTTGGAAAAGTGTATGGTAGAATAATGATTAATAGGATTAAGGATAAAACAGAGAATGCAATCTTGGAAGTACAGGGTGGTTTTAGAAGAGGTAGGGGTTGTATGAATCAGATTTTTACAGTTAGGCAGATATGCGAGAAATATTTAGCAAAAGGTAAGGAGGTGTATGTTGCGTTTATGGATCTGGAGAAAGTATATGATAGAGTTGATAGGGAAGCAATGTGGAATGTGATGAGGTTATATGGAGTTGGTGGAAGGTTGTTGCAAGCAGTGAAAAGTTTCTACACAGGTAGTAAAGCATGTGTTAGAATAGGAAAGGAGGTGAGCGATTGGTTTCCGGTGAGAGTGGGGCTGAGACAGGGATGTGTGATGTCGCCCTGGTTGTTTAACTTGTATGTTGATGGAGTGGTGAGAGAGGTGAATGCTAGAGTGCTTGGACGAGGATTAAAACTGTTAGGCGAGAATGATCATGAATGGGAGGTAAATCAGTTGTTGTTTGCGGATGATACTGTATTGGTAGCAGACACAGAAGAGAAGCTTGACCGACTAGTGACAGAATATGGAAGGGTGTGTGAGAGAAGGAAGTTGAGAGTTAATGTGGGTAAGAGTAAGGTTATGAGATGTACGAGAAGGGAAGGTGGTGCAAGGTTGAATGTCATGTTGAATGGAGAGTTACTTGAGGAGGTGGATCAGTTTAAGTACTTGGGGTCTGTTGTTGCAGCAAATGGTGGAGTGGAAGCAGATGTACGTCAGAGAGTGAATGAAGGTTGCAAAGTGTTGGGGGCAGTTAAGGGAGTAGTAAAAAATAGAGGATTGGGCATGAATGTAAAGAGAGTTCTATATGAGAAAGTGATTGTACCAACTGTGATGTATGGATCGGAGTTGTGGGGAATGAAAGTGATGGAGAGACAGAAATTGAATGTGTTTGAGATGAAGTGTCTGAGGAGTATGGCTGGTGTATCTCGAGTAGATAGGGTTAGGAACGAAGTGGTGAGGGTGAGAACGGGTGTAAGAAATGAGTTAGCGGCTAGAGTGGATATGAATGTGTTGAGGTGGTTTGGCCATGTTGAGAGAATGGAAAATGGCTGTCTGCTAAAGAAGGTGATGAATGCAAGAGTTGATGGGAGAAGTACAAGAGGAAGGCCAAGGTTTGGGTGGATGGATGGTGTGAAGAAAGCTCTGGGTGATAGGAGGATAGATGTGAGAGAGGCAAGAGAGCGTGCTAGAAATAGGAAGGAATGGCGAGCGATTGTGACGCAGTTCCGGTAGGCCCTGCTGCTTCCTCCGGTGCCTTAGATGACCGCGGAGGTAGCAGCAGTAGGGGACTCAGCAGTATGAAGCTTCATCTGTGGTGGAAATGTGGGAGGTTGGGCTGTGGCACCCTAGCAGTACCAGCTGAACTCGGCTGAGTCCCTGGTTAGGCTGGAGGAACGTAGAGAGTAGAGGTCCCCTTTTTGTTTTGTTTCTTGTTGTTGTTGGCTACCCCCCAAAATTGGGGGAAGTGCCTTTGGTATATGTATGATGTATGATATATATATATATATATATATATATATATATATATATATATATATATATATATATATATATATATATACAGTATATATGTATATACATATATAAATATATATATATATATATATATATATATATATATATATATATATATATATATATATATATATATATATATATATATATATATATATGATCAGCGCCCAAGCCACCTCTCCACCCAAGCGAGGACCAGTGAGGGCTAGGCAATAGCTGTTGATGACTCAGCAGAGGCAAGGAACAGTGCCTTGTGACTAACCATATATAGATATGATCAGCACTTCGCCTAAGCTAGGATCAGGGAGGGCCAGGCAATAGCTGTTGACCTATAGGCTCCCCCTCAAGGATGGTGAGGTTGCAGACACTACAAGAAAATATATAGCTTGAGCGGGTCTCGAACCCGAGCTTGGGAGAACGCCAAGCAGGTGTTTATGCCTGTTGAGAGAGAGAGAGAGAGAGAGAGAGAGAGAGAGAGAGAGAGAGAGAGAGAGAGAGAGAGAGAGAGAGAGAGAGAGAGAGAGAGGACATATTTAGAAATATGAATGATTATAACATTTTTACATTTGATATGTAGATTCAAAACTATGATGAGAGAGAGAGAGAGAGAGAGAGAGAGAGAGAGAGAGAGAGAGAGAGAGAGAGAGAGAGAGAGAGATAAATTTAGAAATATGAATGATTATAACATTTTTACATTTGATATGTAGATTCGAAACTATGAGAGAGAGAGAGAGAGAGAGAGAGAGAGAGAGAGAGAGAGAGAGAGAGAGAGAGAGAGAGGGTATTCTGTGGTAACAATCTTTTTATTCACGATGTTAAAATTCTGACACCGCCAAGTGAATGATGACTTCAGCTGCCTACTTTTGTTCATTGTTCACTTCGAACGAGGTTATACATTATTCACGAAGTTTGCCGACGTCATTTTCACTCGGTGTTGTTCATCCGTCTGGTGTCTCTTTTCTTCTTGCTTTCTATTCTGGAAGCTTATTCTCTTACTTGTGCTTTCTCTTGTGATACTTTTCGTGATTTTTATAGAGAATTAAATAGGATTTGCATTCAAATGGTGAAATTTTCTATTATTTTATCATATAA
Source organism: Palaemon carinicauda (assembly GCF_036898095.1). Lineage (NCBI taxonomy): Eukaryota > Metazoa > Arthropoda > Malacostraca > Decapoda > Palaemonidae > Palaemon > Palaemon carinicauda. The sequence goes on along the minus strand of NC_090766.1, from coordinate 10,988,043 downwards.
TAACTGTTATTATTATTATTATTATTATTATTATTATTATTATTATTATTATTATTATTATTATTGTTGTTGTTGTTTTTGTTGTTATTATTATTGCTATTATTATTATTATTATTATTATTATTATTATTATTGTTGTTGTCATTATCCTTATTATTATTATTATTATTTTTATTATTATTATTATTATTATTATTATTATTAATAGTTAAGCTACAATCCTAGTTGGAAAGGCTGGGTGCCATATTATTATTATTATTATTATTGTTATTACTACTACTACTACTACTACTACTACTACTACTACTACTACTACTACTACTACTACTAGCTAATGTACTTCCCTGGTTGTTAAAGCAGGATGCTATAAGGCCAGTGGCTCCAACAGTGAGAAATAGCCCAGTGAGAAAATGAAATAAGGAAATAAATAAACTACAAGAGAAGTAATAAACAACAATAAAAAATATTTCAAGAACAGTAACAACATTAAAATATATTTTTCATATATAAACTGTTAAAAGAGAGACTTATGTCAGCCTGTTCAACATGAAAACATTCGCTGCAATTTTGAACTCTTATTATTTCTGTTATGAATTTGTTAGTCTGAACAATATTCCTGATGATATGTCGGTTAAAATTTATGTTATCTGTTGTAATAATTAATTCAAAATGTTAATTTGAAAGTTTATATATTTAGCTTTATTTTTATTATTGTTTTGAATTACTATATATATCTATGAGGAAAATCCCTTGCTTTTTTAAAAAAACATTTTTCAATCAATCTAAAAGGGAAAACTTCAGTTTTACTTCAAAATGTTAATTAGAAAGTTTATATATTTAGCGTTATTTTCATTACTTTTTTTTGGATAACTGTATATATAAGAAAAATCCCGTGTTTTTTTTTTAATATTTTTTTCAATCACTTTATGATGGAAATTTTAATATTACTTCAAAATGTTCATCAGAAAGTGTATTTATTTTTATTTTCATTACTCTTTTGGATAATAATATGTATCTGTAAGAAAAATCCCATGTTTTTTATTTTTAAATATTTTTCTATCACTTTAAAAGGGAATATTTTAATATTACTTCGAAATGTTCATTAGAAATTTTACATATTTAGCTTTATTTTCTTTGGTCTTTTGGATAACAATAAGTATCTATAAAAAATCTCATGTTTTTTTTTAATATTTTTCAATCACTTTAAAAAGGGTAAATTTTAATATTACTTCAAAATGTTAAATAGAAAGTTTCTGTATTTATCTTTATTTTCATTACTTGTTTTCATAACAATAAGTAACTATAAGAAAAATCCCATTTTTTTTTAATATTTTTCAATCACTTCAAAAGGGAATATTTTAATATTACTTCGAAATGTTAGTTAGAAATTGTACATATTTTGCTTTATTTTCATCATCCTTCTTTTTGGTAACAATATATGTCTATAAGAAAAATCTCATTTTATTTTTATTTTTCAATCACTATTAAAGGAAAATAAAAAAATATTGTTTTGAAATCACCTTAAAAGGAATAATTTTAATATATCCATTTCCAGCATGCACTTTCCCTCACAAAATTTAATTGCATGGAAATTAATCGTTAATCAAATTTTGAATAATTTTGTATTCATCTGTAGATGAAAGGGAATTTTTCATCGCAAATCCTGAAGTCTCCTCCTTCACATCCTCGAGGAGTCTTATAAGGCATTTATCATGTAACGCCATCTTTGACAGCCATTGACAACCAGCAAAACAAAACGAACTCTTTGGGATGACTGATTGTGGGAGAGGAGAGTTTTTTCACACTTTTTTTTGTATGCTTACGTTTGTATAGATATGATTATGTATGTATGTATATGTGTATATATGTATGTATGTGTATATATATATATATATGTATATATATATATATATATATATATATATATATATATATATATTTGTTTATGTATATATACATATGTATAATACACACACACACACATATATATATATATATATATATATATATATATATATATATATATTGTTTTGTATGCATACACAAATATTTATGAGTATGTATGCATATATATATATATATATATATATATATATATATATATATATACTGTATATATTCAAATAAGCCATATATATTTTTGATACATTAATGTCTGGATTCTCTTAACGACCTCGGGATCAGAGCCCCAGGCGGAATCACACAAAGACAAGAGCTTGTGACCGTCCGGGAATCGAACCCTGGTCCGGCAAGCTTGTATAGACATGCATTTTATATATGTTTAAACATATGTATATAATAGGTATTAAATTAATTTTTTTACCCATAACTGGCTGTATCTCCAAGGATGAGGTTGAGAGAGACATTATCTTTCCCTGTAACCTTAATTATTATGTAAATACAGTACAGTAACGATTAAGAAAAAACATCAGTAAAAGAAACATTTAATTATTGTTTGACATCATTCATTTATATGTCTTTAAATACTAACTTCTCTGGAATTATAGGAATCCGAGAAAAATTACTAGAGCATTACCTGAGTAAAAACTTCTTAATGAGTCTTGCGTAATTCGACAGGTAGATGAGTGACGTGGGCCACTTACTGAGCATTATGACTCCCTAAAGGGCCACTCAGAGGGTATAATTTTCACCCGTAAATCAACCCCTAACGAGATATCTTAGTTGCCAACTAACGCTTTTCGTAATTGGAGTTACCAGATGTATAATTAGTTCTTTTGTTTATGTTCCCTTTGAGGCTGTGGGTATAGTTTCTTCTTCTTCTTCTTCTTCTTCTTCTTCTTTTTCTTCTTCTTCTTCTTCTTCTTTTCTTCTTCTTCTTCTTCTTTATGATGTTAAATAGGAGGGTTAGTTTTTACAACTTAATCTTTCATATTTATGTAAAAAATATTTTTTTTTTCAATGTTGATTTACTTCTGAAGGGATGGCGGGAAAAGTTATTATTATTATTATTATTATTATTATTATTATTATTATTATTAGTAGTAGTAGTAGTAGTAGTAGTAGTAGTAGTAGTAGTACTATTATTATTATTATTATTATTATTATTAAGTGGGCGATGATGAATGGCTACATTCAAACGCAGAATGCAGCTACTATGTAGACAGTACCAGAGAAAGCAAGAAAGAAACGAAAAGATCAAATTATGATATAGATAGAACAGCTTCACATCAAAACCAACGCGGCCTCTTAAGATTCAGATTCCAACAGCGCTACTGAAACGGAAGACGTCGTTGCGATGTTGTTACGATGGTGTTGCGGTGTTGTTCCGGTGTTGTTGCGATGTTGATGCGGTGTTGTTGCGATGTTGATGCGATGTTGATGCGGTGTTTTTGCTATATTGATGCGATGTTATTGCGGTGTTGATGCGATGATGTTGCGGTGTTGTTGTGATATTGATGCGATGTTATTGCAGTGTTGTTGCAATGTTGTTTCGGTGTTGTTGTGGTGTTGTTGCGATGTTGTTCACACCATGTCTGGAGAGAAATAAACTAGGAATTTTTAGTGTCAGTGGATACAGAGGCAACACCACGCTCCTAACGTATCGGGGAGGGGCTGAAAAGACATTTTAAATTCAGGCTGGGATTTCAATAACAACCTTCACTCCTGGACTGACTACACTGTTAAAAATATTCCATTAAAAAAATCGGTAAATGTTTGGGCTACACTGTTAAAAATTTTCCATTAAGAAACGGTAAATGACTGGCAACATTTATTCCAGGATTTTTACCGTTTTAAAAACGGATATATTGACGTAATGGAGTGATATTACGCTCACCAGCCCGTAAAAGATAACAAGGTAGAGTAAAATTACGGTCGCCTTTATTTTACTGAAATACGGCTGAGAACAGTAGATTTTCACGGAGAATCTCTGATTAAAATTATGTTTTTTTCTAACTATAGGCTTCCACCTAGGATGAATCAAATCAAATAAAAAGTTGGAGAGAAAATATTTGCCACTGCAGTAACAAGAGAGAAAAAAAGTTGCAGTATCAGAATTGATAGAAAAAACGTTGTGATAATAGTAAAATAGAGAAAAATTTGAAGTATTAGAAGAATAAAAAAAAAAAACGTTGCAGTAACGGAAGAAAAATTGAGGAAAAGTTGATGTAATAGAAGATTAAAGAGATGAAACGTTGCAGTAAAAAAAAGATAGAGGAAAATAGCTGCAGTTACAGAAGAGTAGAGAAACAACATTGCAGTCCCTGAAGAATAAGGTGAAAAACGTTGCAGTAACAGAAGATTAAAGAGAGAAAACGTTACATTAAAAGAAAAATAAAGAGAAAAACAGAATAAAGGAAAACGTTGCAGTAAAAGAAGATTAAAAAAAAAGTTGCCGTAACAGAAGATTAAAGAGAAAAGACATTACAGTAACTGAAAAAATAAAGGGAAAAGCATTGCAGTAATAGGAGATTAAAGAGATAAAACGTTGCAGTAACAGAAGAATAAGGAGAAAAAACATTACAGTAACAGAAGAAAAAAGATGAAAAACGTTGCAGTAACAGAAGAATAAAGAAATGACATTGAACTTACAGAAGAATAAAGAGAAAAAAACATTGCAGTAACAGAAGAATAAAGAGAAAAACGTTGCAGTAACAAAAGAATATAGAAACGACCTTGTACTTACAGAAGAATAAAGAGAAAAACATTGCAGTAACAGAAGAATAAAGAGAAAAACGTTGCAGTAACAGAAGATTGAAGAGAAAAACGGTGCAGTAACAGAAGAACAAAGAAACGACATTGTATTACAGAAGAATAAAGAGAAAAAAATCATTGCAGTTAAAAAAGAATAGAGAAAAACTTTGCAGTAACAGAAGAATAAAGAGAAAAACGTTGCAGTAACAGAAGAATAAAGAGAAAAACGTTGCAGTAACAGAAGAATAAAGAGAAAAACATTGCAGTAACATACAAATAAAGAGAAAAACGTTGCAGTAACAGAAGATTAAAGAGAAAAACGTTGCAGTAACAGAAGAATAAAGAGAAAAACGTTGCATTAACATACAAATAAAGAGAAAAACGTTGCATAACAGAAGAATAAAGAGGAAAACGTTGCAGTAACAGAAGAATAAAGAGAAAAACGTTGCAGTAACAGAAGAATAGAGAAAAACGTTGCAGTAACAGAAGAATAAAGAGAAAAACGTTGCAGTAACAGAAGAATATAGATGAAAAATGTTGCAGTAACAGAAGAATAAAGAGAAAAACGTTGCAGTAACAGAAGAATAAAGAGAAAAACGTTGCAGTAACAGAAGAATAAAGAGAAAAACTTTGCAGTAACAGAAGATTAAAGAGAGAAAACATTGTCGAACAGGGAAGTAAAGAGAAAAACGTTGCAGTAATAGAAGAATACAGAAAAAAGGTTGCAGTAACAGAAGAATAAAGAGAAAAACATACATTAGAAAGAATAAGAATATGACAAGTCCCCCACCTCTCTCTCTCTCTCTCTCTCTCTCTCTCTCTCTCTCTCTCTCTCTCTCTCTCTCACGCATAGCTGTCAGCCAGGT
>NC_090766.1:10957524-10977524 GCF_036898095.1 Palaemon carinicauda | reverse complement strand
TTTAAAGCTTCTGTTGATTAGAAATTGGCCTTTTCTCATTTAGAAAACCTGGCAACACTGTGAATCCATGGACGCCGGACTGCAAGCATGCTAATGAAATCGGTGTCGTAGAGTGGGGTCGGAGAGTGGGAGCCTCCACCCGAGGCGCTGCGGTATGTGGTCTCTTGTGTACGAGCGAGTCATCAGGTCTCATTATCCTAGAAAACAACTTAATCTATCAAAGACTTCGGCATCATGACTGTCTGTTCGTTTAGCTCATGATGTTTACAATTGGAGAACTCGGTGTGTGTGTGTGTGTGGTTTTTTTTTTTTTTTTTTTTTTTTTTTTTTTTTTTTTTTTTTTTTGAGGAATTTCTCGAAGAATGTGTGTACCCGCAGTATGTGGCGGACCAGAATACACCACAGATTTAGTAAAGATGTTTCCTAATCTGATGCGAATCCATTGAAGGACAAGCGGAAACTCGTCCTTGGAAGAAATAAGATGACAGGACCGCATAATCTCATGGCAGGAAGCAGAAATTTAATCGGGCTTTTTAAAGTACCAAAAATATTTACCCGCACATTTGCAGCATGCAATGACCCAGACTTTTTAGAGTTCCAAAAATATTTCCCTGCCCAAATACATCAAATCTAAACATTCTCTCAAATAAACAAGATCGTTAAGCATCGCCATGTATGCATTCAAAGCTGGTTATTACGTTAAACGCAAAGCAAAACAAGTGGCAGTAACTGAATATTTATTTTTTTTATCTTCAAATCAGGGAGGTGATTCCTTTTTAAGAAGGTACAAGAACAATTCGAGTCAAGGATTTAAATGCGAAACCGCCAGATACCTTGAAAATTCATAATAGTTGCAGGTCCATTGGCGAATAACGCTTGATATGTAAATTACTTTGGAAGATTCGGTTTAATAAAATTTCTCTCAGACGAGGATTATAAATAAATGTCTTTTTATTAAAATGTTGAATTCTATTGAAATCTCTCTCAGAAGAGATGCATACATACATACATACATATATATGTATGTGGTAACGTCTCTGACTGGTGAACGCCAGACTTGGCTTATAGTCTCGCTCAGACTTGTTAGTTTGTTTGGGCGCTGCAATCTCACCAGCATAGTGAGCTAAGGATGGGGTGGTTTGAGGGAACCTATAGGTCTATTTGCTGAATCACCAGCAGCCATTGTCTGGCCCTCCTTGGTCTTAGCTTAGGTGGAGAGGGGCTTGGGCTCTGATCATATAATATATATGGTCAGTCTATAGGGCATTGTCCTGCTTGCTAGGACAATGTCACTGTCCCTTGCCCCTGCCATTCATGAGCGGCCTTTAAACCTTTAAAAGAATGAATCTAGAAAAATGATTATAAGAAAAAAATCAACTTTTTAGTATCAAGTATTTTCCCAATAGTTTCACCATTCGGTAACACCTGGTGATTATCCCGATCACGAACCAGCTGCTGAACTGGGTGATTTGAAGAGAAGGAGAGACAGACTATAGTCCATTTCTTTTAGCGATGCATATTTGCACCGACTCGTGGCGGTGCCCTTTTACCTCGGAAAAGTTTCCTGATCTCTGATTGGTTAGAATTATCTAGTCCAACCAATCAGCGATCCGGAAACTTTTCCCAGCTAAAAGGGCACCTCCGCGAGTCGGTGCAAATATGCATCGCTAAAAGAAATGGACTATAGTGTTGGGATTTATTTTCAATGATGATTACTATTTACTATATACTATATTACTATATAGGTAGTAGGTTGGCTAGGGCATCAGCCACCCGTTGAGATACTACCGCTGGAGAATTATTGGGTCCTTTGACTGACCAGACAGTACTACATTGGATCCTTCTCTCTCGTTACGGTTCATTTTTACCATTTGCCTACACATACATCGAATACTCTGGCATATTCTTTACAGATTCTCCTCTGTCCTCATACACCTAACAACAGTGAGATTACCAAACAATTCTTCTTCACCCAAATGATTAACTACTGAACTGTAATTGTTCACTGGCCACTTTCTTCTTTGCAAGGGTAGAAGAAAATCTTTAGCTATGGTAAGCAATTCTTCTAGGAGAAGGACACTCCAAAATCAAACCATTGTTCTCCAGTCTTGGGTATTGTCGTAGCCTCTGTACCATGGTCTTTCACTGTCTTGAGTTGGAGTTCTCTTGCTTCAGGGTACACTCGGGCACACTATTCTATCCTATTTCTCTTCATCTTCTTTTTTGAAGTTTTTATAGTTAATATATGAAAAATCTATTTTAATGTTACTGTTTACTAAATTATTTTAATTGTTCATTACTTCTTTTGTAGTTTATTTATTTCCTTGTTTCCATTCCTCACTCTGGTATTTTCCCCTGTTGATGCCCTTGGGCTTATATCATCCTGCTTGTCCAACTAGGGTTGTAGCTTACCTTGTAATAATAATAGTAATAATACGGGGGGGGGATAGTGTGTTACGAGAAGAGACGTCGAATTTTCATTAACAGATTTTTTTTTATTTAGACAAAAAAATCAATTATTAATGATAATTACTAACCAAAATTTTTAGGTTTAATATTTTTACATATGCTACTGATTAGAATTCTTCATAGTACGAAATTTTTTTATTTTCTTATCCAATAAAATATTGTATTTTTAATAATAATTACTGACACGAATTGAAAGTCGAAAGTTTAGGAACGTTTTTGTTAGTAAATTATTAAATAATGATACCACGAATTGATAGTGGAAAGTTTAGGTACATTTTCTTTTGTTGGAATTTTTTTTATTCTTTCTAATAGAATTACATATGTAATTTCTTTTCTCCCCCTTATCTAAAAAGTTATTAATTAATTATTAATGACAATTATTACTGGATAGCTGATTGAGTTCTGATACTGTTGTTTGCTTGGTGAATTCTTGCGTCATATTTCGTACAAATTTTGTTACAAAAAATCTGCAAAATTTTTTGTTTTATATTTATTAGAATTACACATGTAATTTCTTTTCTCCCTCTTATCTAAAAAGTTAGTAATTGATTATTAATGATAATTATTACTGGATAGATGATTGAGTTCTGATACTGTTGTCTGCTTGGTGAAGTCTTACGTCATATTTCATGCAAATTTGGTTACATAAAATCTGCGTATTAATCTTTCAATGCAAAATCTTTAACGGAACCTTTAAAGAAAATGATTATTAATATTTACTAACATAATGTGACAAAATATTAATTTTAGAAGCTATGCACTTGGGGAGATGGTTTTGTTGTAGTAGTATTTTGCACTTTTTTTCCATTTTACATTTTATTGTTAGTGTTATTGCTAACTAGCTTCTCCTCCATTAATGAAAGCATAAGAATGTAATAGACGCAAGTCTCTCTCTCTCTCTCTCTCTCTCTCTCTCTCTCTCTCTCTCTCTCTCTCTCTCTCTCTCTTAACGGTAGTCATAAAACTATAATTTTTGTTGAATTGTCAATGGTTTTCATCCAGCCATTAACAAGTTGAAAAAATATCTCTCTCTCTCTCTCTCTCCCTCCTCCTAACATCATACCTACCTCTCTCCCTTCTTCCCTCCCAAGCAGTCTCTCTCTCTCTCTCTCTCTCTCTCTCTCTCTCTCTCTCTCTCTCTCTCTCTCTCTCTCTCTCTATATATATATATATATATATATATATATATATATATATATATATATATATCCGGTCACGCTCGGTCTCTCCAGCCCCTCGGGTACTGGGAGAGGGAGTAGTCATATCCTGGAAAGAGGGGGTATTCAGAAAGGAAAGGGGGAAGGGGATGGGAAGGATTGAATCTTCTTGCATGAGTGTATATCTATTTAATCATGTAATCGTCATTTTTGACGGGTTGCTTAAACTCTTTCAGTAATAATTAGTAAGATGAACAGGTGGAGACAGATTTTAGACAGTGCCACTAAAAAGTCATATGGGGACGAGATTTAATTGGTTGTTTACATTGATAGTATCATCATCATCATCATCATCATTATTATTATTATTATTATTATTATTATATGCTAAGCTACAACCCTAGTTGGAAAAGCAGGATGCTATAAGCCCAAGGGCTCCAAGAGGGACAATAGCTCAGTGAGGAAAGGAAACGAAGAAAAATAAAGAAGAGCAACAACATTAAAGTAAATATCTCCTTTACAAACTATAAAAACCTTAACAAGATAAGAGGAAGAGAAATTAGATAGAATAGCGTGCCCGAGTGTACCCTCAAGCAAGAGAACTCTAACCCATGACAGTGGAAGACCATGGTACAGAGGTCATGGCACTACCCAAGATTAGAGAACAATGGTTTGATTTTAGAGTGTCCTCCTAGAAGTGGGGAAATGGTTTGCGTATCACCGTGATCATTCAAGCTGTACTAGTCAGGGTCACATATAATAGGTTGGTTTGCTGTGAACGATCAGACGAAAATCTCCCACCATCACCAATCCGCACTGGCCAGCGTGGTGGTGAAAACTGTAGAGACCCCAGACTTAATATAAGGACATGTTATGGTGAAATGGGTTTAGGATCGCCGTGATCAGGAAAGCTGTACTAGTCAGGGTCACATATACTAGGTTAGTTTGCTGTGAACGATCAGACGAAAATCGCCCACCATCACCAATCCGCACTGGCCAGCGTGGTGGTGAAAACAGGCCAGACCCCAGACATGATTTAAGGACTTGAATGACATGTCTGAGGCCTTTGTCCTGCAGTGCACTAGAAACGGCTGCATATGTTGTTGGTAATGAATATGAAGTATATTTTTTATTCATCATAACTAATGTTAATCCGTGAAAGTTTTTAAAATATATTTTTGAGAAATTAAAAAAGAAAATATGTTCCCCAGATGCTCAAATTGTCCAAATCCCAGACATGATTTAAGGACAGAAATGACATGTCTGAGGCCTTTGTCCTGCAGTGGACTAGAAACGACGGTATTTGTTTTTGGTAATGAATACTAACCTCTTGATAAAGTATATTTTTTATTCATCATAAGTAATGATGATCCGTGAAAGTTTCTAAAATATATTTTTGAGAAATTAAAAAGAAATTATGTTCCCCAGATACTTAAAAGTTGAGCCATCTTTGGAAAGCAAGACAACAAATCAATAATTAATTTTGATGAAATCCTTTCGTGTTCCGTTTTGTAAATAAAACATCCTGAGAATATTAAAGATCCCCAATATTTAATGATAGACAGAGAACGTCAGAATTTTGGATGAACGAACTATTAGTTTAGCGAGGATTTTTTCCCAATTGGCGACTGAAAGACCAAGATGATGATGATTATTATTATTATTATTATTATTATTATTATTATTATTATTATTATTATTATTATTATTATCGTTGTTATTATCAGGAGTATTATTATAATAATAATAATTATTATTATTATTATTATTATTATTATTATTATTATTATTATTATTATACAGGAGTATTATTATTATTATTGATATTATTATTGATATTATTATTATTATTATTATTATCATTATCATTATCGTTATTATTATTTGCTAAGCTAACAACCCTAGTTGGAAAAGCAGGATGCTATATGCCCAAGGGCTCCAACATGGAAAAATAGCCCAGTAAGGAAAGGAAAAAAAGGAAAAAAAAAAGTTTCAAGAAGAGTAGCAACATTAAAAGAAATATCTCCTATATAAACTATAAAAACTAACAAAACAAGAGGAAGAGAAATAAGAAAGAATCGTGTAATTACAATTAATGTAGCTTTTTTCTCTTCCGTTTGCTTATAAAACAAAGTAATATACAACCTTTCAAAAAACAGCTACTTAAAATGAATGGCTACCTGTTTTGAAGATGCACGAAGGAGTCAGCTAACCAACACGAGGGTTAACTACTGTTTAAGAAACTGGTTATTTTTTAGCCGCAAATTACTTTTTTATTAATTTTTAAAGCAAACGGGAATTAGCCATTGTTAAGCCAGTAACGAATTTACAGCCTTTGATATATATTGCTTAAGGAATGGAAAGCTGGTAATAAAAAGAAATTGCAATCTTGTGGTATAAACTAGGGGATTTAAACAGTGGGAAAGTATCATCGTAAAAAGACTTATAAAAATGTATGTATGTAGTTACAGGTGTGTGTGTGTGTGTGTGTGTGTGTGTGTGTGTTTGTAGGAGGGAGTTACATTCAATTTACTTTAAAGATTTTTTTTAATGCATCTTGTTATTTAGTATTTTTTTATGTCCCCAAGTTGATTAAAAAAAGGATTTATATAATTTTAATTAATGGGTTTCATGCATTTTCTTTTATTGTTATTGTGTTTCAAAATATGCTAAGAATTTTAGATGGAAAAAATAAATTGAAGATGAAGACGGAAATAAAGAGAAGATAAAGATGGAAATATACAGAAGGTAAAGACCAAATTAGATAGAAGGTAAAGACGAAAATAATTAGAAACTAAAGACGAAAATAAATAGAAACCAAAGACGAAAATAAATAGAAGATAAAGACGAAAATAAAGAGAAGGTAGAAAAACGAAAACAGATAGAAGATAAAGACGAAAATAAAGAGAAGATAAAGACGAAAATTTATAGAAGATAAAGATGAAAAAATATAGAAGATAAAAACGAAAATGAATAGAAAATATGCATAAATAGAAAGAAGATGAAAATGAAAATAACAAACAGAAAATCCGCAAATAATATACTACTTACATCCGTTTGGTTCCTCCCGTAAATTCTATTTCCCTCTGTAGAATCTGCCTGGTCACTTTGTATGTTTCAAAGCAGAGTCAAGGTAAATGTTTAGGCAACATTGATAAATGTTTAGGCAACATTGATAGATGTTTAGGCAACATTGATGAATGTCAGGCAACATTTATAAAGGTTTAGGCAACATTGAAAAATGGTTAGGCAACATTGATAAATGTTTTGGCAACATTGATAAAGGTTTTGGGCAAAATTGATAAATGTTTATTCAACCTTGATAAATGTTTATTCAACATTGATAAATGTTTAGGCAAAATTGATAAATGTTTATTAAACCTTGATAAATGTTTAGGCAACATTGATAACTGTTTTGGCAACATTGATAAAGGTTTGGGCAACATTGATAAAGGTTTGGACAACATTGATAAATGTTGAGGCAACATCGATAAACGTTTAGGCAACATTGATAAATCTTAAGACAACATTGATAAAGATTTAGGCAATATTGATAAATGTTTAGGCAACATTGATAAAGGTTTAGGTGACCTTGATAAAGGGTTAGGCGACATTGGTAAATCTTTGGGCAACATCAATAAATGTTTAGGCAACCTCGATAAAGGGTTAGGCAACATTGATAAATGTTTAGGCAACATTGATAAATGTTTAGGCAACATTTCAGCATTACGCGTCAGTTTTCCATCGATGGTCTTTCTTGATGGCATTGTTTTTTTCCAGAAATATGTCTGGAAATGTTCCATAAATATGCCTGGAAAGGCTCGTGGAATCCTTTTCGCTAAGGCAGTTGTTGAAGAGGTTGTTGTTAAGTATTTCCTTTCCTCACTAGGGTATTTTCCCTGTTGGAGAACTTGGGTTTATAGCATCCTGCTTTTCCGACTATGGTTGTAGCTTAGCTAATAATAATAATAATAATAATAATATACATTACAACAGCAACTACAATAACAACAAAAGCAACCGTTCCTAGAATACGGAAGGACAAAGGCCTCAGACATGTCCTTATTCATGTCTGGAGTTTGGCCAGTTTTCAGCACCACGCTGGCCATTGGAGATTGGTGATGGTGGGAGATTTTATTCTGATTGCTCACAGCAAACTAAGCCAGTGGGGGTGGCCCCAACTAGTATAGCCGAATGTGCATATACAAAGGTTTAAAGATCACTCATGGATGGCAGAGGCAAGGGACAGTGACAATGCCCTGATTAGCAGGACAATGCCCTAGAGACTGACCATATATACATATGATCAGCTTCTAAGCCTCATCTCCACCTAATCTAGGACCAGGGAGGGTCAGGCAATGGCTGCTGGTGACTTAACAGGAGAGTCAAGGGACAGTGACAATGCCCTAGAGACAGACCATATATCCATATGATCAGCGCCCAAGCCTCCTCTCCACCTAAGCTAGGACCAGGGAGTGTCAGGAAATGGCTTCTGATAACTCAGCAGATAGACCTCTAGGCTTTCCCAAACCTCCCATTCTTATCTCGCAAGGATGATGAGGTTACAGACACAAGAAACTATCGAGTTTGAGCGGGACTCGATCTCCCGTCCAGCAGAACGCCAAGCAGGGATGTTACCAGTAGGCCAGCACAATCCTGGAAAGAATAGAGAATACGAAGTTCGCCAAAATTGTTTTGATAAACAATATGAAGCGTAATTGTGTGCGTCTTAGATCAATGGCACATTAATATGACTACATAGTCGTGTTTAAACATATTAGGAATAATTTGATTGACATTCTTTTTTTGTTTTTAACTTTACTGAAAAGGATTTAATGATGGTCCAAAAAATGTTGTATTTGAAGTAGATGGAATGTTGATACCGCTAGACTCTCCAGGTTATGCCATTTGGCGATGTTAGTAGATTAATGAAGAACATTTTAGCTTTTTTCTTTTACTAAGATGTATTTATAATTCTTAGTTTATAAAAATATATATACAGTACATTCTAATATATTTACAGGAGTAGATTCTTTTATTAACGTATATTCACAAAATCATAATATATTTACGTGAATAACATTTGTAATTAACATATAATCACAAATTCATAATATATTTACGTGAATAGCCTTTCTAATTAATATATAATCACAAATTCATAATATATTTACGCGATTGATTGATTGATTTAAGGATTTCTGGCATAATATATTCACATGAATAACATTTGTAATTAACATATAATCAGAAATTCATAATATATTTACGTAATTGATTGATTGATTTAAGGGTTTCTGGCATAATATATTTACGTGAATAACATTTGCAATTAACAAATGTTCACAAATTCATAATATATTTACATGAATAAAGTCCGTAATTGACATAATCACAAATAATATATTTACATGAATAAAATTTGTTAGCAATATATATTCACAAATTCATAATATATCTACATGAATAGAATTTGTAATTGACAATCACAAATTCATAGTATATTTGAATGAATAAAATTTGTTTTTAACGTCTATTCACATTCATTATATATTTACATGAATAAAATTTTTAATTAACATATATTCACAAATACAGATTTTACTTGTCGTCTATTTTAACTTTTAGCAGACGAGTATTTTCAGACAAGATATGTTCCTAATTCAATCGATTTTAATATTTTAAAAAACGAAAATTATTTACGCACTGAATCTATTATCTATAGTAAAATTTATTTCAGTGAGTTAGATTTGCACAGGTTTTTCTTATGCTGAGTGTAATTTATACCAATTTGTGTTAGACTATGTGAAAAGTAAAAACAAAAATATGCAGCGTGATTCCGAAAACAAGCTCCTGTCGTTGCCTTCAGAGGGTATTTTTATCGAATTTTGACTTATAATCACAATACTATATAATATATTTGTTCTTTAACATTATTTATTGACAAAACATATATCTGAGGGAGAAATTTAGTTTAGTAATTAAGTTTTGGTTCACATCACTTGGTGATTATTTGATAACAATGATGATTGCTGACAAAAATACTTCAGTTATTGACAAAAATTATATCTGAGGGAGAAATTTTGTTTAAGTTTCGATTCACATTACTTGGTAATTATTGGAAAACAATGATGATTGCTGACAAAAATACTTCAGTTATTGACAAAAATTATATCTGAGGGAGAAATTTTGTTTAAGTTTCGATTCACATTACTTGGTAATTATTGGAAAACAATGATGATTGCTGACAAAAATACTACATTTATTTACAAAAATTATATCTGAGGGAGAAATTTTGTTTAAGTTTCGATTCACATTACTTGGTAATTATTGGAAAACAATGATGATTGCTGACAAAAATACTACATTTATTTACAAAAATTATATCTTAGGGAGAAATTTACTTTAGTAATTAAGTTTCGATTCACATTACTTGGTAATTATTTGATAGCAATGATGATATTCGAACAAGAATACTTTAGACTAATCAGCTATTAGGAAACTGTTCCGAGCTGAAAGGGCACTTCTGCGAGTTGTTCAAATCTGCCTCACGAAAAAAAACTGACTATATTGGGTCTTTTTTTATTCTCATTTAGATAATTCTCAGGCGTATTTGTAATCATAAACGTCAAAATGTCAAAATTTTCTTCTTCACATTTTTTAAAATTTATTAGGATGAGTTACGAGATTGAACTTTCAATTTTTTGCGCTATGGTATTTTTCGATTTGCAATTTTGATGCCGAAATTTTTGTGTCTGAAAATTACATTTTTCTTTTTTGTTGTACATTTGGGTCTTATTCGTAAACCTTTTTTAATTTAATATTTTTATTTTTTAGTTGCTTTAATTTTGTCGCATTTTTTATTTAATTTATTGAGGAAAATTTCATCTCCATATTTATTCCCTTGAGTTTCATAATTTTGTTTATGCATAATGTGGTGTACGATGCTAGCGGTATTCTTAGATTTATTTCAGAAGCAGGTCTCCAGAAAGCTATTTAACTTTTATAAGAACATTTCTCTTTTATAATTTTATATTGAATATTCTTTATCTATAAGAAACTATATCGACGTCAATGATTATCAATGTCAGGATGCGTGAAAATCCAAATTAATCAATCAATCTCAATACAACTTTAATATGTTGCATACGATAGATAATATCTTCAATTGTTGTAACAATAAAATTCATATATTCTCTGTCTTTGAAGGGCTTTCATTACTGCTGAGGTTTTGACCGAATCAAATGCTTTCTCATAGTCTAATCTGCCATGTTATTCACATTCAATATAAACGTATTTTGATGGTCGGCAGGGCTTCTTCAGTTCTGACTTTATTTGCACATTTTAAAGGCAGTTATTAACTTAAAGTGGAAATAAAAGGGCTTTCATTACCACTGAGGTTTTGACAGAATGAAAAGCTTTTTCATATCATATAAACTGCCCTGTTATTCACATTCAACAGAAACATGTATTTTGAATCGTCGAATGGGCATCTTCAGTTCTAACTTTATTTGCACATTTTGAAGGAAGTTATTAACCTAAAGTGGAAATAAAAGGGCTTTCATTACCGCTGAGGTTTTGACAGAATGAAAAGCTTTCTCATAGTCCATAAATGCCCTGTTATTTACATTCAACAGAAACATGTATTTTGATTGTCGGCAGGGCATCTTCAATTCTAAATTTATTTGCACTTTTTAAATGCAGTTATTAACCTAAAGTGGAAATAAAAGGACTTTCATTACCGCTGAGGTTTTGACAGAATCAAAAGCTTTACTCATAGTCTATAAATGCCCTGTTATTTACATTCAACAGAAACATGTATTTCGATGGTCGCCAGGGCTTCTTCAATTTTAACTTTATTTGCACTTTTTAAATGCAGTTATTAACCTAAAGTGTAAATAAAAAGACTTTCATTACTGCTAAGGTTTTGACAGAATGGAAAAGCTTTCTCATAGTTTAGAAACTGCCCTGTTATTCACACTCAACAGAAACATGTATTTTTATGGTTGGCAGGGCATCTTCAATATTAACTTTATTTGCACTTTTTGGCTGCAATTTTGAACCCAAAGCGGAAATAAAAGGACTTTCATTACCGCTGAGTTTTGAGAAAATCAAAAGCTTTCTCATAGTCTATAAATGCCCTGTTATTTACATTCAACAGAAACATGTATTTTGATGGTTGGCAGGGCATCTCCAATATTAACTTTATTTGGTACTTTTTTGAATGCAGTTATTAACCTAAAGTGGAAATAAGATGGCTTTCATTACCGCTGAGGTTTTGACAGAATGAAAAGCTTTCTTTTAGTTTATAAACTGCCCTGTTATTCACATTCAACATGAACGTATTTTGATGGTCAGCAGGGCATATCCAATATTAACTTTAATTCCACTTTTTGGCTGCAATTATGAACCTAAAGTGGAAATAAAAGGGCTTTCATTACCGCTGAGGTTTTGACAGAATGAAGAGCTTTCTCATAGTCTATAAATGCCCTGTTATTTACATTCAACAGAAACATGTATTTTGATGGTTGGCAGGCATCTTCAATTTTAACTTTATTTGCACTTTTTAAATGCAGTTATTAACCTAAAGTGGAAATAAGATGGCTTTTCATTACCGCTGAGATTTTGACAGAATGAAAAGCTTTCTTTTAGTTTATAAACTGCCCTGTTATTTACATTCAACAGAAACATGTATTTTGATGGTTGGCAGGGCATCTTTTAATATTAACTTTATTTTAACTTTTTGGCTGCAATTATGAACCTAATGTGGAAATAAAAGAAGTTGCTCGTTCTCATCTCCTAAAGTTCTATCTCACAAATAAGAAAAAAAAGAAAGATTGACCGAATAAAAGAGTTATTTCAACCCCAAGACTCCATCCTTGTTTCTCCTCCGAATCATGTACAACATACCTTAAAAATTTTCCCTCCTCAAGAGCGTGTATCAAAACCCGCCTTAACATTCTCCGACTGCAAAGTGAGTGAGAGAGAGAGAGAGAGAGAGAGAGAGAGAGAGAGAGAGAGGAGAGAGAGAGAGAGAATCTTAAAACAGCAAATCCTTAGATATATGGAGAGAGAGAGAGAGAGAGAGAGAGAGAGAGAGAGAGAGGAGAGAGAGAGAGAGAGAGAGAGAGAGAGAGAATCTTGAAACAGCAAATCCTTGGATATATTCAGTGAGAGAGAGAGAGAGAGAGAGAGAGAGAGAGAGAGAGAGAGAGAGGAGAGAGAGAGAGAGAGAGTCTTGAAACAGCTAATCCTTGGATATATTGAGAGAGAGAGAGAGAGAGAGAGAGAGAGAGAGAGAGAGAGAGAGAGAGAGAGAGAGAGAGAGAGAGAAATCTTAAAACAGCAAATCCTTGGATATATTCAGTGAGAGAGAGAGAGAGAGAGAGAGAGAGAGAGAGAGAGAGAGAGAGAGAGAGAGAGAGAAAGAGAGAGAGAGAGAGAGAGAGAGAGAGAGAGAGGCTTGACACAGAAAATCCTTGGATATATTCAGTGAGAGAGAGAGAGAGAGAGAGAGAGAGAGAGAGAGAGAGAGAGAGAGAGAGAGAGAGAGAGTCTTGAAACAGCAAATCCTTAGATATATTGAGAGAGAGAGAGAGAGAGAGAGAGAGAGAGAGATAGAGAGAGAGAGAGAGCGAGAGAGAGAGAGGAGAGAGAGAATCTTTTAAAAGTCCCTCCTAACGAGATTTTTGACGATCGTAACACGGTTTGACCAACCATAATGAAACATGGCCATAATGGAAGGCGAGCCAGAGCGTGCAAACACTGGGCTTGAATTAACGACGCCCAAATGTAGATTGATGCGACGCTTGTAAAATTGTTGCATAAAATGATGTTCGCTGATTTTTACTATGTGCTTTTAAGTCTCTTCGTTGCATAATTGATTCTAAGGAGAAAATCATTCTATATATATTTTTTTTTATAGTGGCACTTTAATGGTTAGGTGGAAAAAATATTGAAAGGGTATTGCATAATAAGGATATCTTATATCGTTCATTGCTTCTCCTGTTCTTTGTGTATTTGCTTTCCTGACTGGGGCTTTTTTTTTTTTTTTACCTGTTGTAGCCCTTGGGCTTATAGTATCCTGCTTTTCCTATTAGGGTTATAGATTGACTAATGATGATGATAATAATGATAATAATAATAATAATAATAATAATAATAATAATAATGATAATAATGATTATAATAACAATGATATTGATAATAATAATAATAATAATAATAATAATAATAATAATAATAATAATAAAAGATAATGGCTGTTTTATCGAAAATAGCTAAAGAGAATTAACTTAAGATTTGTCATACAAATTCTGCCTTGAATTTAACCGCCTGAATTCATTTAAAGAATTTTATCATTTGGAATTTGTCAGAATTTTTAAAAATTTATCTTTGTTTATGTTATTCAAATAAAGGGTTTATTTATAACAGAAGGTTTAAGGTTTAAAGGTCGCTCATGAATGGCATATGCAAGAGACAGTGACAATGCTCTAGCGACCTAGCGGGACAATGCCCTAGAGACTAACCATATATAGATATAATCAGCTCCAAGCCCCCTCTCCACACAAGGTAGGACCAGGGAGGGCCAAGCATTGGCTGTTGATGACTCAGCAAGTAGACCTATAGGCTCCCACAACCGTCCCCCATCTTTAGGTCACAAGGATGGTGAGGTTGTAGACACTACAAGAAACTATCTAGTTTGAGTGGGACTCGATCTCCCGTCCAGCAGAACGCCAGGCAGGCACGTTTTCAATAGGCCACCAACAACCTCCTCCCCCATTTTCTCTGTGAATATCTCTCTTCTATTCCTCTTGCAGTATGGTTAAGTGGCTTTTTCTCATCTTTTTTTTTTCCTCCAGATTGTGAAATTGCTCTCTTTAGTCTCTTGTGCACTATTAAAAACCCGTAATTTTCATCAGAAATTTCCCTTAAAAATGTACTGTTCTCAGCCGTATTTCAGTAAAATACAGGCGACCGCAATTTTAACCCTACTCCTGTTATCATCTTTTACGGGTTGGTGACCGTAATATCACTCATTTACGTCAATATATCCTTTTTTTTAAAACGCCTGGTAATATTTATTCCATTATTTCTACCGTTTTACGGCAATTTTTTAACACTAATCTATAACCTTCTTTTTTCAAAGAGTCAAACTTCTTCGGAATATCACTCATTTACTTCAATATATCTTTTTTTTTAAAACGCCTGGCAATATTTATTCCAGGATTTCTACCATTTTTTACGGCGAATTTTTAACACTTTGAAAAAAAAAGGTTATAGAGTAGTGTTAAAAATTCGCCGTAAAAAAAATGGTAGAAATACTGGAATAAATATTACCAGGCGTTTTAAAAAAAGATATATTGAAGTAAATGAGTGATATTCCGAAGAAGTTTGACTCTTTGAAAAAAGAAGAGCCTTATAGATTAGAGTCAAACATCCTCGGAGTGAAATCTACTTTCTTGTCATTTATATAAGGGCAATTAGCTCCCCCGGTCCATTGATCACTGCATACTGAAAGGGTTAAGTATTAGGAATAATAATGATTACTTTCACAAAAAAGCCTTTCACTATTTTGCTTTTTTTGTCTTGCATTCTTCAGGTCTGGTCTAAACTCGGATGGCCTATTGGTCGCTCCATATGTTTATTATTATTATTATTATTATTATTATTATTATTATTATTATTATTGTTGTTGTTGTTGTTGTTGTTGTTATTTTTATTATTATTATTGTTATTATTATTATTATTATTATTGTTATTATTATTATTGTTATTATTATTATTATCTTTATCCCATATATTTTTATTATTATTATCCATATTATAGTTATTATTATTATTATTATTATTAGTAGTAGTAGTAGTAGTAGTAGTAGTATTACTAGTATTAGTAGTAGTAGTAAGTACTATAATTGTAATGAACTCTACGCCAATATTATCATCACTAACTTTTAACCTCTGCCAACGAAGTTAGAAGGAGGTTATGTTTTACCCCCTGTTTTTGTGTTTACGTGCGTTTGTTTGTGAACAGTTTCCTGGTAACAATTTCATTCGTAAAGTTATGAAACTTGCAGGGATTAACTGTTATGTAAAAGCTGGAAATGATTGAATTTTGGAAGGTCAAGGTCAATAGTCAAGGTCACGGTCAAGAAAAATGTCGAATTCACGTAATCAGCCATAAGTGTGGACATCGTTGTCACAGATGACTTCAAACTTGGTTCATATTTGAGTGTGTGAAAATCCACGCCAATTAATACATGTTAAGGTCAAAGGTCAATGTCAAGGTCGATAAATAAGCTGCCGCGGCGGAGGTCTACACTCTACTGAGCGCCTTATTCTCTGTTGTTCTTATTTCATGTTCAGCTGATCTTGTTGAACTTCCGAAGTTCAAACTTCCAGCAAATGTTTTTATGGTGAACAGGCTGACTATGTCTCTTTTCAGAGTTTATTTATGGAAGATATATTTTAATGTTGTTACTGTTCTTAAAATGTTTTATTTTAGTTATTCATTAATTTTCTTGTATTTTATTTATTTCTTTGTTTCCTTTCCTCACTGGGCTGTTTTTCCCTGTTGGAGCCCTTAAGCTTATAGCTTCATGCTTTTCCATCTAGGGTTGTAGCGTAGCTTGTAATAATAATAATAATAATAATAATAATAATAATAAATAATATTATTAATAATAATATTGATAATAATTAAGATAATAATGATAATGATAATAATAATAATAATAGTAATACATACATACATATACCAAGGCACTTCCCCCAATTTTGGGGGGTAGCCGACATAATAATAATAATAATAATAATAATAATAATGGTAATAATGATAATAATAATAATAATAATGGTAATGGTAATAACAATAATAATGATAATAATAATGATAATAATATTAATGATAATAATGATAATAATAATAATAATAATAATGGTAATGGTAATAACAATGATAATGATAATGATAATAATAATAATAGTAATAATAATAATCAACAACAACATCAACCAACTTCAGAGAAAGGTTCCAGGCCCAATCTAGGTGGTCTGCCATATCAGGACTATGACTTTCGATCCACAATTATCGCTTTTACAAAAAAAAAAAAAAAAAAAAAAAAATTGCGTGCTTTGGTGAATTAATAATCCCAATCACTGCAGATGTTATTTATGCATCCACGGCGTGTTCGTCTTTTACCTGGTTCCCATTAAAATGGAGGAAATGTTCTTTAGACGTGGATATCCATTGGCCGCTCGCCGGGCTTCTTTAAGAATCGGCGGACGTCATTAGAAATGGCCTTATAAGGTTCGCTCATGGGGAGTATTGTCTCGCGGAATAAATGCGGACCGGCATCGGTGAGGAGGAGCCACTTGCGGAGGCTAATTGCCTCCGTCGTTAAAACTGATCAGGCATCGGTAGAACAGCTGGCAAAAAAAAAAAAAAAAAAAAAAAAAAAAAAAAAAAAAAAAAAAATATATATATATATTTTGAGACACCGCCGGATGTACTGTCTGCAGTCAATCTGAGGTGCGTGCGTGCGTTTGCGTGTGTTTTGTGTTTCGAACAGCTGGCTGGCAAAAAAAAAAAAAAAAAAAAAAAAAAAAAAAAAAAAAAAAAAAAAAAAAAAAAGCTGTCATATCAATATGTTTCGAGCACCGCGGGATATACTGTCTTGTCAATCTGTGTGGTGCGTGCGTTTTGCGTGTGGTTGAGTTTCAAACAGCTTGTCAAAAAAAAAAAAAAAAAAAAAAAGAGCTGTCATATCAATATGTTTTGAGACACCGCCGGATATACTGTCTTGTCAATCTGTGGTGTGTGTGTGTGCGTTTGCGTGTGTTTGTGTGTTTAGGAATTGAAGAAAAGGCTTCAGATATCTCGTATGATTAAAAAGAAAAAAAATCAATATGTTTCGAGACACCCACTGGATATACTGTCTGGTCAATCTGGGTGTGTGCGTGCGTTTGCGTGTGTTTGTGTGTTTAGGAATTGAAGAAAAGGCTTCAGATATCTCGTATGATTTAAAAAAAAAAAAGAAGGAAAAAAAAAAAGCTCATATCAATATGTTTTGAGACACCGCCGGATATACTGTCTGGTCAATCTGTTTGTGTGCGTGCGTTTGCGTGTGCTTGTGTTTAGAACAGCTGTCAAAAAAAAGAAAAAAAAAGAGGAGCTGTCATATCAATATGTTTTGAGATACCACCGGATGTACTGTCTGGTCAATTTGTGTGTGTGCGTGCGTGCGTTTGCGTGTGTTTGTGTTTAGAACAGCTGTCAAAAATAAAAAAATTAAAAAAAAAAAAAAAAAGCTGTCATATCAATATGTTTCGAGACACCGCCGGATGTACTGGCTGGTCAATCTGGGTGCGTGCGTGCGTTTGCGTGTGTTTGTGTTTAAAAAAAAAAAAGAAAAAAAAAGGAGCTGTCATATCAATATGTTTTGAGACACCGCCGTATATACTGTCTGGTCGATCTGGGTGTGTGCGTGCGTTTGCGTGTGTTTGTGTTTAGAACAGCTGTCAAAAAAAAATTGAAAAAAAAAAGGAGCTGTCATATCAATATGTTTTGAGACACCGCCGGATGTACTGTCTGGTCAATCTGGGTGTGCGTGCGTTTGCGTGTGTTTGTGTTTAGAACAGCTGTCAAAAAAAAAGAAAAAAAAGAAAAAAGAAAAAAAAAGGAGCTGTCATATTATAAATATGTTTCGAGACACCGCCGGAGATACTGTCTGGTCAATCTGGGTGTGTGCGTGCGTTTGCGTGTGTTTGTGTGTTTAGGAATTAAAGAAAAGGCTTCAGATATCTCGTATGATTAAAAAGAAAAAAGAAAAAAAAAAGAAAAAAAAAAAAGCTGTCATATCAATATGTTTCGAGACACCGCCGGATATACTGTCTGGTCAATCTGTGTGGTGTGTGCGTGCGTTTGCGTGTGTTTGTGTGTTTAGGAATTAAAGAAAAGGCTTCAGATATCTCGTATGATTAAAAAGAAAAAAGAAAAAAAAAAGAAAAAAAAAAAAGCTGTCATATCAATATGTTTCGGAGACACCGCCGGATATACTGTCTGGTCAATCTGTGTGTGGTGCGTGCGTTTGCGTGTGTTTGTGTGTTTAGGAATTAAAGAAAAGGCTTCAGATATCTCGTATGATTAAAAAGAAAAAAGAAAAAAAAAAGAAAAAAAAAAAGCTGTCATATCAATATGTTTCGAGACACCGCCGGATATACTGTCTGGTCAATCTGTGTGTGTGCGTTGCGTTTGCGTGTGTTTGTGTGTTTAGGAATTGAAGAAAAAGCTTCCGATATCTCGTATGATTTGCAACCGGTCCGTCATCAAAATTATGGTCAATTGTGTACGTGTTAGGATTAATCAAAAACCTGCAAAACAGGATAACAGCTGTGAAAGTCAATTAGTTGTATCAATGATGACAGAAGGAAGTTTAAAATAGACTTTTCAGGGTTGCCAGGTTTTCCAAATGAGAAAAGGCCCACGTCTGATCAACTGTAGCTTTAAAAGGCCAACCTGATGAAGGAAAAAGGCCGAAAATATAGCATTTAAGGCTAACCAATTTCAAAAAGGCCAAATTTAGGTATCTAGCACGAAAAAGGATAATTTTGGAGTTTTTTGACGTGAATAAGGCCAACCTGGCAACTCTTGCTTGAAAGGCATCGACCTATGGCCACTTGTCCGGTCTAATTGCTTTTTGGAGTATGACTGATAAAACGTGAATAAAACACTAATAACAAGTCAGAATAACTGATAGTCATAATAATAACAGGAGTATGTGACGGTGCCGAGAGAGAGCTTATGACTCAAAGGCAGGATGCAATCAACTGAGTTGTTTATTAAAGAACACTCTCCTTTATATACAAAATCTCAAAGCAATAAGAATTTTCATGTTCAAATATTGACAATGTTACAGAGGAGAAAAGCAGACAATGAATTTTCAGGTTCGTTTTAGTGCGAGGGAAGAGCGAAGATTACAAGCATAATATATACAAAAGGAATTATGTACAATTGGTGTGACACACGGTTGGTACAAGTAAAAGGGAGAACAGTAGTAGAAGCTTCAATTAATCTACAGTTTATTTGTTATTGGCTTTGAGGATCAGATTTCTCTTTTAAAAGTGGCCTGATGCTCAGAAATGCAGATGAAAATATTGATTTGTACGACTATTTATAAATTTTTTATTTAATATTTCCAGAGAAATATATATCATAAAAACAGATTAACACCTTAACAAGTGTTTCATGAGTATATTTATCGACAGTATTGACTATAGCAGCATATAACCGTATCGGGGAACTCAATGATCATTACTGGAGATTCCCACAATTCTGCAAATGTTTACCGTACTGCGAATCTCTGAATAAAACAC
>NC_090766.1:10955284-10957024 GCF_036898095.1 Palaemon carinicauda | reverse complement strand
AGCTGTCAAAAAAAAGAAAAAAAAAAGAGGAGCTGTCATATCAATATGTTTTGAGATACCACCGGATGTACTGTCTGGTCAATTTGTGTGTGTGCGTGCGTGCGTTTGCGTGTGTTTGTGTTTAGAACAGCTGTCAAAAATAAAAAAATTAAAAAAAAAAAAAAAAGCTGTCATATCAATATGTTTCGAGACACCGCCGGATGTACTGGCTGGTCAATCTGGGTGCGTGCGTGCGTTTGCGTGTGTTTGTGTTTAAAAAAAAAAAGAAAAAAAAAGGAGCTGTCATATCAATATGTTTTGAGACACCGCCGTATATACTGTCTGGTCGATCTGGGTGTGTGCGTGCGTTTGCGTGTGTTTGTGTTTAGAACAGCTGTCAAAAAAAAATTGAAAAAAAAAAGGAGCTGTCATATCAATATGTTTTGAGACACCGCCGGATGTACTGTCTGGTCAATCTGGGTGTGCGTGCGTTTGCGTGTGTTTGTGTTTAGAACAGCTGTCAAAAAAAAGAAAAAAAAAGAAAAAAGAAAAAAAAAAGGAGCTGTCATATTATAAATATGTTTCGAGACACCGCCGGAGATACTGTCTGGTCAATCTGGGTGTGTGCGTGCGTTTGCGTGTGTTTGTGTGTTTAGGAATTAAAGAAAAGGCTTCAGATATCTCGTATGATTAAAAAGAAAAAAGAAAAAAAAAAGAAAAAAAAAAAAGCTGTCATATCAATATGTTTCGAGACACCGCCGGATATACTGTCTGGTCAATCTGTGTGTGTGCGTGCGTTTGCGTGTGTTTGTGTGTTTAGGAATTAAAGAAAAGGCTTCAGATATCTCGTATGATTAAAAAGAAAAAAGAAAAAAAAAAAGAAAAAAAAAAAAGCTGTCATATCAATATGTTTCGAGACACCGCCGGATATACTGTCTTGGTCAATCTGTGTGTGTGCGTGCGTTTGCGTGTGTTTGTGTGTTTAGGAATTAAAGAAAAGGCTTCAGATATCTCGTATGATTAAAAAGAAAAAAGAAAAAAAAAAGAAAAAAAAAAAAGCTGTCATATCAATATGTTTCGAGACACCGCCGGATATACTGTCTGGTCAATCTGTGTGTGTGCGTGCGTTTGCGTGTGTTTGTGTGTTTAGGAATTGAAGAAAAAGCTTCCGATATCTCGTATGATTTGCAACCGGTCCGTCATCAAAATTATGGTCAATTGTGTACGTGTTAGGATTAATCAAAAACCTGCAAAACAGGAATAACAGCTGTGAAAGTCAAATTAGTTGTATCAATGATGACAGAAGGAAGTTTAAAATAGACTTTTCAGGGTTGCCAGGTTTTCCAAATGAGAAAAGGCCCACGTCTGATCAACTGTAGCTTTAAAAGGCCAACCTGATGAAGGAAAAAGGCCGAAAATATAGCATTTAAGGCTAACCAATTTCAAAAAGGCCAAATTTAGGTATCTAGCACGAAAAAGGATAATTTTGGAGTTTTTTGACGTGAATAAGGCCAACCTGGCAACTCTTGCTTGAAAGCATCGACCTATGGCCACTTGTCCGGTCTAATTGCTTTTTGGAGTATGACTGATAAAACGTGAATAAAACACTAATAACAAGTCAGAATAACTGATAGTCATAATAATAACAGGAGTATGTGACGGTGCCGAGAGAGAGCTTATGACTCAAAGGCAGGATGCAATCAACTGAGTTGTTTATTAAAGAACACTCTCCTTTATATACAAAATCTCAAAGCAATAAGA
>NC_090766.1:10945284-10947784 GCF_036898095.1 Palaemon carinicauda | reverse complement strand
TAATTGTTAATTATCTATCTATCTATCTATCTATCTATCTATATATATATATATATATATATATATATATATATATATATATATATATATATATCACAATTCCATAAGTTATTTTTAAAAGCGCGTCTCAAATAATTGACAAATGTTTAGTGTATTTCATCAGATAAGTGATGACAAGAAAATATATTATCACTCCTATCTAAGTTGTCAAGGCTTGACAAACAGTAACAGTAAGCATGTTTAAAAATATAGAAACATAGTGGAATATTGTGCCACACCCTACCAAAAAAAGAAAAAAAAAAATCCAAATAGTTTTTTTTTTTTTTTTTTTTTTTTTTTTTTTTTTTTTTTTTTTTTTCACGTCAACTTCATCTCCCTCGAGATCTCCTGATACCGTGGGAACCATTGGCGAAGGAAGGTCATTCTGAAAGCTGTTATTGTCCCGTGAATAAGCAGAGGAATATTGGAATATCTATTTCGTTTGGCTTAGTCTGCCACAGTTCAAAAAAAAAAAAAAAAAAAAAAAATACTGTATTTATTGTTCCCCATCCATACCTTAATGTGGGGAAAGGGTTTGCGTATTGCCGTGATCAGAAAAGCTCTTCTAGATAGAGCCACCCATAGTAGGTTGGTTTCCTAGGAGCGATCAGACGAAAATCTCCCACCATCACCATCACTAATCTGCACCAGGTATATGTAGCTGTTTCTAGTCCACTGTAGGACAAAGACCTGACATCTCATTCACCACGTTGATTTTTTGAAGTGTGCCGGACTAGCCAAACAAAAAAAAAATTTTCTGCTTTTTCACGGAACATTTTTCTGAGTGGCTGACCTTCCTTATATGTGTGTGTATATATATATATATATATATATATATATATATATATATATATATATAATATATATATATATATATATATGTGTGTGTGTGTGTGTGTGTCTGTCTATATGTATACAGTATGTATATATATATAAATATACAGTATATATATGCATATATATATACAGTATATATATATATATATATATATATATATATATATATATATACATACATATATATATATATATATATATATATACAGTATGTATATATAAACAGTATATATATGTATATATATATATATATATATATATATATACATGTATATACAGCTGGGAATTAGTAAAAGGTAAAGATGATAGGTGTAGGGGGTTGAAGGAATAAAAGTAGTAGTTGTAAGCCACACAGCTGATAAAAGGATGATTTACTAACACAATGCACAAGTGTAAAATTACTTTTAATACAACATAGAGTACATTTATCATACCATCATGCAGCCAGGCGTAGCTCCTCCTCCCCGTGAGGAAAAATGGAAAATTATCTCCAAACCAGCAATGACGAACAGAAAAAATTATTGACAGACTTTCCGAGAATGAAGAAAAGAAAAATTAAACTCTTGAAGATCATGGCAATTGCATCTTTGAATATGACTGTCATTTTCAATTTGGCCAGAGAGCTTGAAATGCAGATTTTTTTTTTTTTTTTTTTTTTTTTTTTTTTTTTTTTTTTTTTTTTTTTTTTTTTACGAGGAAATCAAAATCCTCCGCCAATTTCCTTTAGAGGTGACAAGCTATGAGGTTTCATCTTTGGGGAAGATGTCAGTTTCGGGAATTTGTTTATCTCGATGCCACGTAAATTCGAGATGAATGTCTGGGATGCGGGATGCGAGACCACGCCCTGCCTCTCGTACTTGGTTTTATGAGGCGTGAAAATAATAGGGATAGTTTTTCGTCCTTTTTTTTTTTTAAGGATTTTTGAAGGATGGGTAAAATTTTACGTGAATTTACTAATGATATCCCCCCCATTTTGTTGTTTCTTTTAAGGATTTGTGAAAGATGGGCAAAGTTTTACGTGAATGTATTAGGGATATTTTTCCCCTTTTTTCAATTGTTTCTTTTAATGATTCGTGAAAGGTGGGTAAAATTTTACGTGAATGTCTTAGGGATATTTTTCCCCCTTTTTCCTGTTTCTTTTAAGGATTTGTGAAAGATGGGTAAAATTTTTCGTGGATGTATTAAGGATATTTTTTTTTCTGTTTCTATTAAGGATTTTGGAAAAGATGTGTGAAATTTTTACGTGAATGTATTAGGGATATTTTTCCCCTTTTTTTCAATAGTTTGGAAAAAGATTGATAAAGTTTTGTGAAAGTAATTGGGAACCTTTTTTATAGAATGGGCAAAAGATGGGTGAAAATTTATGTGAAAATAAAGGGATATTCCCCCGCCCCTCTTTTTAAGGATTTTGAAAAAGATGGGTAAAATTTTACGTGAATGTATTAGAGATATTTTTTCCCTTTTTTCAATTGTTTGGAAAAGAGGAATAAAGTTTTATGTGAAAATAATTAGGACTTTTTATTTATTTTTTTTTTTTTAGTATTCAGAAACGATGGCTAGAATATCAGTTGATAAATTGATATAAAGTCAATGTTTGGATGTTCTTGGAATCGATTATAACTTT
>NC_090766.1:10932784-10935284 GCF_036898095.1 Palaemon carinicauda | reverse complement strand
ATATATATATATATATATATATATATATGTATTCATATAAATGTATATATATTATATATATTATATATATATATACATATATATATACATATTGTATATTATATATATATTTATATATGTATTTATTATATATCATTTATTTATATATATATATATATGTTATATATTTATTTTATTTATACATATGTGTGTGAGTATATATATATATATATATATATATATATATATATATATATATATATATATATATATATATATGCGCACTCACACGCAATCCCCTCTCACCTGGGTATGACTAGTCCCAACCCCTTATACCAGGGATGGGGAGAGCTGCGCATAATATATATATATATATATATATATATATATATATATATATATATATATATATATATATATATATATATATAAAGAGAGAGAGAGAGAGAGAGAGAGAGAGAGAGAGAGAGAGAGAGAGAGAGAGAGAGAGATATGTGTATATATATGTATACATATATATATATATATATATATATATATATATATATATATAATGTATTATGCGCAACTCTCCCCATCTCTCGTATAGGGGATGAGAGAGTAGTCTTACCCGGGTAAGAGGAGGTTCTGTTTATTTGCATATCTATCTAGATATTTAGTCGTCATTTTTGACAGGTTGCGTACACTAGTGCGCAATATTTTTGGATT
Source organism: Palaemon carinicauda (assembly GCF_036898095.1). Classification (NCBI taxonomy): domain Eukaryota; kingdom Metazoa; phylum Arthropoda; class Malacostraca; order Decapoda; family Palaemonidae; genus Palaemon; species Palaemon carinicauda. Next base: position 10,934,597 of record NC_090766.1, on the reverse strand, counting down.
CTATATGAAATTAGGTGTGTTGCTGTAATCATTAAAAAATGCAGAAAGTCATATGAAAATCGCTTTAAATACACTAACTGGTATGTAAGTATGTTGATTAGGAAGAAAATAAAATATCATCATCATCATCATCATCACCATCATTATCATCATCATCATCATCATCTCCTCCTACGCCTATTGACGCAAAGGGTCCCTGTTAGATTTTGCTAGTCGCCTCTATCTTGAGCTTTTAAATCAACACATCTCCATTCATCATCACCCACTTTTAGCTTCATAGTCCTTAGCCATGTAGGCTTGTGTCTTCCAACTCTTCTTGTTCCTTGTGGAGCCTAGTCAAAAGTTTGGTGAACTAATCTCTCTTGGGAAGTGCCTTACAAATTTTGTTATTTGTGAACTGTATTGGAAAATAACCACTCGTCTATGACCTGACCTGGTTCACTTTGCAATTACTGTTGTGTTAATAGTTCTGTTAATAAACTTTGTAAATAAATGAACGAACTTTCAAGCTTAATGTGAAATCACATTTTCATCTGTATATTTAGTTTGATTTGGTAGAATTTGGGGAAGATCAACTTGTTGATTTATTTTTTTTTCAACTTAGAAAAAGGCCTGATGCGATTTATGCACACACACACACACACACACACACATATATATATATATATATATATATATATATATATATATATATATATATATATATGGGTTCATAGTATATATATAATTATATATATATATATATATATACACAGATAGTTAGATACTGTATATATATATATATATATATATATATATATATATATATATGTATTTATAGATTTACATATATATATATATATATATATATACATATATATATATATATATACATATATATATATATACATATATATATATATATATATATATATTTATACATAGATAGATAGATAGATAAATATCGATATATATATATGTATAAATTTATAGATGTATATGTATATATATATATATATATATATATATATATATATATATATATATATATATATATATATTTATTTGTATATCCATCCATACATACAGACATACATACATAGACACACCCGGAAAAATCATTTACATTAATTCGCTCCACGAATAATAGCGACTCGAAGACAGTGCTCTCGAACCCAGTCAACTTTCTCACCCCCAAAATAGGTAAACGCGAGTAGAAATCGAACAGAATATCGGACCCGAAACAGCTGACCGAGAGAAGACTGAGTACAGTGTTGTCAGGTTTTCTAAATGAGAAAAGGCCAAAATATAATCAACAGAAACTTTAAAAGGCCAACCCATAAGTAGAAAAGGGCCAAATGTATAGTACTTAAGGCCCGCCTTATTTCCTATACCTAAAGGCTAACCAGTTTAGAAAAATAAAAGCCAAATTTGAGGTTTTTTGGCCTAAAGAAAGGCCAAACTGGCAACTCTGACTGAGTATTGTTTTGGTGATCGATTGCATCTCTGGACGTTAAGTGCCCCCTGGAATCTGCTTGATTAATTAATCAGAACTTGACAGGTGGTAGCGGGGCTTGCCGGTGCTTGCTTGCTTGGAAGATCTGAAGCAGCTGATTAATTGTGCTTTTAAGATTTACATGTGCTTTTTTTTTTTTTTTTTTTTTTTTTTTATAAATGATTGGTCTTAACACATCTGGAATTATTAATTAATTTGGTAGTTCATTAGTTTATTTTTCTTCTTTTATTGATTGAATTTGGATAAAATCAAATAAACGGTTGAATCTGTTATTATTATTATTGTTATTATTATTATTATTGTTGTTGTTGATGTTTT
>NC_090766.1:10920284-10927784 GCF_036898095.1 Palaemon carinicauda | reverse complement strand
ATTGTCTTGCTTGATAGGGCAATGTCACTGTCCCTTGCCTCTGCCATTCCTGGACATTGTCTTGCTTGATAGGGCAATGTTACTGTCCCTTGCCTCTGCCATTCATGGGCAATGTCCTGCTTGATAGGGCAGTGTCACTGTCCCTTGCCTCTGCCATTCAGAGGCATTGTCCTGTTTGACAGGGCAATATCACTGTCCCTTGCTTCTGCCATTCATGGGCATTGTCCTGCTTGATAGGGCAGTGTCACTGTCCCTTGCCTCTGCCATTCCTGGGCATTGTCCTGTTTGATTGGGCAATGTCACTGTCCCTTGCCTCTGCCATTCATGGGCATTGTCCTGTTTGATTGGGCAATGTCACTGTCCCTTGCCTCTGCCATTCATGGGCATTGTCCTGTTTGATTGGGCAATGTCACTGTCCCTTGCCTCTGCCATTCATGGGCATTGTCCCGCTTGATAGGGCAATGTCACTGTCCCTTGCCTCTGCCATTCATGGGCATTGTCCTGTTTGATAGGGCAATGTCATTGTCCCTTGCCTCTGCCATTCCTGGGCATTGTCTTGCTTGATAGGGCAATGTCACTGTCCCTTGCCTCTGCCATTCCTGGACATTGTCTTGCTTGATAGGGCAATGTTACTGTCCCTTGCCTCTGCCATTCATGGGCATTGTCCCGTTTGATAGGGCAATGTCACTGTCCCTTGCCTCTGCCATTGATGACCGGCCTTTAAGCCTTTAGTTGATTGATTTATTCTTCTTTTAATATTGATTGTATCTCATGAAAACAACAAAACTGTACAGGAACAGCTTTTGTAAAACCAGAATGGTAAGAAATGTTAGAATATTCAGAGTCGGTAAGACGATTGGTTTCGATAAGGGATTCCTAAAGTTGTCGATATCGACACACAAGGATGGCGATAAACGCCAGGGGGTCGATTGAGTGTTTGGGTTAAAATGTGACTTCCGTGTAAATAGAAATGCATAAAGTTGTTTAATACAATATAACCTTAGTTTAGACTTGCCGATACACCTGCAATAAGCAGATGAAGAGATTAGTTTTCCAAGTGTCCAATACTGTTCAATGTAACTTTTTCTGTCTCAGAGCTTGTTACCTCCGCCAAGGAAGTTATCGAGTCGGTTTATTTTTTTAATTTGTTTATTTATTTGTAGGCTATGTCTGTCTGTGGATGAATTACGTGAAAACTACTCACCGGATTTTGACGAAATTTCCACCACAGATAGATCTTGGGTCATGGACGACCGCATTAAATTTTGGAGATGATCCGGATCCGGATGCTAGATCCGAATTTACATTTTTCACAATTGGAAGGATTACGTCAGAAAAAATTGACGGATTTTGACGATTTTTTCACCACAGTTAGATCTTAGGTCATGGACGACTCCCTTAACTTTTGGATATGATCCGGTACCGTATCCGGATTCTAGATCCGGATTTGCATTTTTCACAATTGTAAAGATTACATCAAATTTCAACAATGGATAGATGTACGTCAGAAGAAATCATGAAATTTTGTAGGTGATCGGGGTCAAGATCATGATTCTGGATCAACATTGCACTTTTCGCCATGTATATGAAAAGTGGGAGGCGAAGTCCGTAGACTTTAGTTAAATTTTGGCAATATTCATTGGCGGAGGTCTGATCTCTGTGATTACTCTTGTTACTCGTTATTATCATTAATGTTCCCTGTACAATCCTGTCTAATGTTGGATGAATTAATAGAACGGGCAAAATAAATATCTACTATTATTATTATTATTATTATTATTATTATTATTATTATTATTAGCCAAGCTACAACCCTAGTTGCAAAAGCAAGATGCTATAAGCTCTAGGGCTCCAACAGGGGAAAATAGCCCAGTGAGGAAAGGAAATAAGGAAATAAATAAATGATGAGAGCAAATTAACAATAAATCATTCTACAAACAGTAACAACGTCAAAATATATATTTCATATATAAACTATAAAAAGACTTATGGCAGCCTGTTCAGTATAAAAACGTTTGCTGCAATTTTGAACTTTTGAAGTTCTATTGATTCAACTACCCGATTAGGTAGATCGTTCCACAACTTGGTAACAGTTGGAATAAAACTTCTAGAATACTGTGTAGTATTGAGCCTCATGATGGAGAAAGCCTGGCTTTTAGAATGAACTGCCTGCCTAGTGTTTTCAAAATCATTAATTAAATTTCAATGTATATCTAATGACTTTGCAAAGCAGAATGGTAGACTATTCTAACATGCCAGCTGATCAAATTCTCGAGAATCTCCCATATATAATAAAAAGCCAGTGTATGGATATATATATATATATATATATATATATATATATATATATATATATATATATATATATATATATATATATATATATATATATATGTATGTATATAATGAATAAATACATTTATTTCCTGTCACTCTCACGGGGAAAGTAAGTAGTCACACCCTGATGAGATGGTTTACCCCGAGAGGTACAATCGGAAACCACAATCTCGGGTTTTAGTTAGGAAAATGCGCATATCCATCTAAATATGTAGCTCTCATTTTTGACGGGTCGCATACACTAGTAACAATAGAATGGTTCTTCTCCTCTGGGGTATGAGGTATTACCTCAACGAGGCCCTCCTAGAGGTAGAGAGAGGTAATGATGATGGAAAAGTAGGCGTGTAATATAAAGCGAAAGAATAACAAGGACATAACGAAAATAAAAATCTCTTGTTAATTTCGTTTAATGATTAGAAGTTTAAAAAGCTGCAGTGGTTGAAGCAGGGTTGCCAATTTGGCCTTTTTTTCAGGCCAAAAAACTCAAATTTAGCCTTTTAGAAGTTGGTTGACCTTTAGTAATATTATGAAAAAAGGTTGGGCTTAAATACTAGATTTTTGGTCTTTTATTAATGGGCTGGCCTTTTAAAACTGCGGTTGATTGTAAGTTGGCCTTTTCTCATTTAGGAAACCTGGCAACCCTGGGTTGAAGTGGTGCTGGTAATGTCCTGGCTTATAGAGAGAGGTCGCGATTTATGTTGGCTGCTTACAAGGCCTATTATGTCATCTGCATAGGCCTACTATAGAGCCGTGCAATCATCCATTGAAATTTGCACAAGACTTTCAAATGTTTTTGGCAGGAATCATCAGCAGGCTCATTAAACTTATGCCTGGTGGTAGCATCGTTGCCTGGGGTTCGAGTACCGCTCAAATTCGTTAGTTCCTTTGGTCGCTGAAACCTCACCATCGTTGTGAGCTAAGGATTGGGGGGGGGGGGTGTTGAGGAGCCTACAGGTCTACTTGCTGAGTCAACAGCCATTACCTTGTCCTTTCTGGTCCTAGTTTGGGTGGAGGAATCGAAAATAAGAAGGAGGCGGGTGAGGGTAGGCAAGGCCTATTATGCCATCTATATAATATAGAGCTGTATAATAATCCATTGAAGTTTGCACAAGACTTAAATTTAATATTTTTTTTTTTTTTTTGCGGGATTCAACAGCACTGTCATTAAACTATGTGGTAGCGTTCTTGCCTGGTGATTGCTAGACTGGAGTGCTTGGCCGCTTAAACTCGTTAGTTCCTTTGGTCGCTGCAACCTCACCATCCTTGTGAGCAAAAGATGGGCGGGGGTAGTGGGAGTTTGGGGAGCCTATAGGTCTGCTAGCTGAGTAAACCGCCATTGCCGGGCCCTCCTTTGTTCCTAGCTTGGGTGGAGAGGGGGCTTGGCCGCTGATCATATGTATATATGGCCAGTCTCTAGGTCACTGTCCTGCTTGATAGGGCAATGTCACTGTCCCTTGCCTATGCCGCCTTTAAACCTTATTTTTCACTCTCTACAGACATTGAATATCAATTTTTGCATCAGAAATTTGCATTTTGTAAAGTTTACCTATTTGTTATGTGAACTTTGTGTATTATTTTTTTTTCTTTTTGTTCTCTTAATCATTTCTTCAGAAATAATTGTAAATTCTCACCATATATAATTAGCAACGCAAAAGACTAATAATTTGCAATTAATTTTTGCTTTTCAATCTTTTCTCAAAGCTTTGATTTTTCATCCATATACATAACAGGGGATCATCTTGCTGTTATATATCTCCTAATTTATATATATATATATATATATATATATATATATATATATATATATATATATATATGTGTGTGTGTGTGTGTATATATATATATATATATATATATATATATATATATATATATATATATATATATATATATATATATATATATATATATATATATATATAGATGTGTGTTGTACGTCAAGGTAAATGAACTCCTCAATCATGAGTATTCCACAAAAACCTATATCTCAGCATGTTATTGTACAAGATTGCATTTTGGTAGCGAAGGGAGTTGAGTTGCCTTTGGGCACTCGAGTTGACAAGTCCCTCACCTGAGAAGGTAGTTGTGTACGGTGTACTTACGAACGAACCTTTTGTAATAAATGAAGAAAACCCATATTCCGAGGTCTCATTAGCCGTCTACATGGGTTATATATAGCTATATATAGTTCATCGATTTAATTAATTTATTTAAACATTCTTAGGAATCTCTATTTACAAATTAATGTTAATTATTACGTATTCTAAGCAAATGAAACAATACCAATAACAACAATGATGATAATAGTAGCACAATTATGAAGATGATAATAATGGTAATGGTAGAAAATGATAATACTAATATTAATTATAGTACTATTAAAAAGAATTATGACATGGCAGTAATACTAACATATTTACGATAAGGATGATGATGATAATATTACAAGATCATAATGATAATACTAATTATAATGCTAATAAAAAGGATGATGATAATATTAACAAAAACCGTGACACAATTACGAAAAAGATGGTGATGATAATGATACAAGATCATAATGATGATACTAATTATATTACAAATGAAAAAGGATGATGATGATATTAACAAATCAGTGACACAATTACGAAAATGAGGATGATGATAATGATACAGGATAATAATACTAATAATGATTATAATACCAATAAAAAGAATAAAGACTATGGCAGTAACGCTAACACAATTGTGATAATGATGATGACAGTGATAAAAGATCATAATGATAATATTAATTATAAAACTAATGAAAAGAAAAATGATAATAATAAGAAATCACTGTCGCAGAAAAGTAAAATAACAATGCCGTTGAAAGTGACCCTTAAGATAGTATCCCAAGATTTCATATTTTAATCGGTGTATTACACATAATGATAATAATGATTATATTACTAATGAATGGGATGATGATAATATTATCAAAAACACTGAGGCAGTAAAATAAAAAATAAAAAAGTAAAAAAAAATTGCAGTTGAAAGTGACACTTGCGTTAGGATATACAAATTTCCCATTTTAAACGGTATATTACACATAATGATAAAAGTAATTATAATAATAATGAAAAGGGTAATGATAATATTAACAAAAACACTGTGGCAGTAAGATAAAAAAATAGTAAAAAAAAACTGCAGTTTAAGTGACACTTCCGTTAGGATCTACAAATTTCCTATTTTAAATGGTATATTAACTCATAATAATATTCAAAATACTTATGTTTATAATAATTATGATACTAATAAAAAGGATTATGATATTAACAAAAACGCTCTGACAGTAAAATAAAAAAAAATAAAAAGTAAAAAGAAAAAAATTGCAGTTGAAAGTTACGCTCAAGTTAGAATCCACAAATTTCAAATTTTAAACAATATATTACACATAATCTTACATCTTCAACTTTTTGCATATAGTCAAAGCACACTCACGCCTCTGCAACATTGCAGCTCATTAGCAGATGTCCATGTAATTATCATGCAAATAACAACAAATTAGTCCCAACATGAATTGTTGGACATTCAGTAAGGCTTTATTGAACGTCTTTACGTAGGTAGAGTTAGTGTTTGTTTCAAAGGCCTTAAAAAAGTGGGCGTGTCTTTAACAGGTGGTAAAGGGGGGGGGGGAGCTGGGAGAGTGTGTATGTGTTTTTTTCTTTCTTTCTTTCCACATCTTGGACCGGCTTCATTTCAGTTTTGCTTTCACCGTCATGTCTATTTTGGTGAAGGTTTTTTTTCCCCTTCGTTTTTTCCAGCCTCCCGTTGAGATACGACCGCTATAGAGTTACGGGGTAGGTTGGCCAGGGCACCAGCCACCCGTTGAGATACGACCGCTATGGAGTTACGGGGTAGTTTGGCCAGGACACCAGCCACACGTTGAGATACTACCGCTATAGAGTTACGGGGTAGGTTGGCCAGGGCACCAGCCACCCGATGAAATACTACCGCTAGACAGTTACAGGGTAGATTGGCCAGGACACCAGCCACCTGTTGAGATACGACCGCTATAGAATTACGGCGTGGGTTGGCCAGGGCACCAGCCAACCGTTGTGATACAACCGCTAGAGAGTTACGGGGTAGGTTGGTCAGGGCACCAGCCACCCGTTGAGATACGACCGCTATAGAGTTACGGGGTAGGTTGGCCAGGACACCAGCAACCCGTTGAAATACGACCGCTATAGAGTTACGGGGTACATTGGCCAGGGCACCAGCCACCCGTTGAGATACTACCGCTAGACAGTTACGGGGTAGGTTGGCCAGGGCACACCAGCCACCCGTTGAGATACTACCACTATAGAGTTACGGCGTAGGTTGGCCAGGGCACCAGCCACCCACTGAGATACTACCGCTCTAGAGTTACGGGGTAGGTTGGCCAGGGCACCAGCCACCCGTTGAGATACTACCGCTATAGAGTTACGGAGTAGGTTGGCCAGGGCACCAGCCACCCGTTGAGATACTACCGCTAGAGAGTTACGGCATAGGTTGGCCAGGGCACCAGCCACCCGTTGAGATATTACCGCTATAGAGTTACGGAGTAGGTTGGCCAGGGCACCAGCCACCCGTTGAGATACTACCGCTAGAGAGTTACGGCATAGGTTGGCCAGGGCACCAGCCACTCGTTGAGATATTACCGCTAGAGAGTTACGGGGTAGGTTGGCCAGGGCACCAGCCACCCGCTGAGATACTACCGCTAGAGAGTTACGGGGTAGGTGGGCCAGGGCACCAGCCACCCGCTGAGATACTACCGCTAGAGAGTTATGGGTTAGGTTGGCCAGGGCACCAGCCACCCGTTGAGATACTACCGCTAGAGAGTTACGGGGACTTTTAACTGGCCAGACAGTACTATATTGGATCCTTCTCTCTGGTTACGGTTCATTTTCCCTAGTGACGGGTGATATAACCCAGATTAATAAATTCAATACAACAACAAATGCAGCAGTTTCTAGTCTGTTGCAGGACAAAGGCCTCAGATATGTTAATTCGTGTCTAGGGTTTGGCCAGTTTTCATCACAACGCGAGTCACGGTGGGTTGGTAATGCTGGGAGGTTTTCGTGTGATCGCTCACAGCAAACCAACCTAGTATGGGTGGCCCTGACTAGTACAGCTTTGCTGATAGTGACGATACTCAAA
>NC_090766.1:10910284-10915284 GCF_036898095.1 Palaemon carinicauda | reverse complement strand
AAAATTAATTGAAACTATTGAATAAATATTTCGATTTTATTTCTTGTAGGAAAACGTAATTTTATTCCCTTGAAATTTTTGAAAATAGAAATTGAAATGAAAATTTTGTTCATAACGATTAAAAAATATTTTCTCATTGAAAAAAAAATTTACTTATTGATTTTTTTTTTAACAGATGCATCTAACTCTATTGAAACAATTATTAATTTGGCAAAGGAATAATTCGAAATTCTATTAATGCATTTAACAATACAAAATACATAATTAAATACCTGAACGTTACTCGAAAAAATCCCTGAATACAACGCGAAAGATAATCCCATCCTAAACTCTTTCAAGTCCTCAAATAAAGACACCTAACATCATAAAAATATCAAAACAAACAAACAAACAGACCTAGATATGGTCTGTGGACCTGCAAGACTCGTGTTCCGACCTTTTTTGGAGGCCGAGATAAATTTGAGTTTACACCTCTTTCGCTCGTATTGTCTCGGCGAGATGTCTTCGTTAATATTCTTGACAAGGGAAGGTCACGCTGATCAGGACTTTTTTTTTTTGGTTCTCTCTCTCTCTCTCTCTCTCTCTCTCTCTCTCTCTCTCTCTCTCTCTCTCTCTCTCTCTCTCTCTCTCTCTCTCGAGATGTGAATTCTAATCGTTCGTTCTTTGTTGAGTGTTGACATGTTGGTAGGATATATATATATATATATATATATATATATATATATATGTATAGTTTTTTATGTATATATATACATATAAACACACACACACACACATATATATATATATATATATATATATATATATATGTGTGTGTGTGTATATATACACATATATATACATATGTATTTTATATATATATATATATATATATATATATATATATATATAGTTTATTCATGTATATGTGTATATATATACAAATATAGATATCGGATACAGACTTTTAATTCTCTCTCTCTCTCTCTCTCTCTCTCTCTCTCTCTCTCTCTCTCTCTCTCTCTCTCTCTGTATTATGTAGTCTTAATACAAAATCGGTAAGATTTCTTGCTTTTTCCAGTAACACTCGTTAATTTAATCATATGTTCTTCCATTCTCTTGCTTGAGGGTACACTTGGGCACACTTTTCTATCTAGTTTCTCTTCCTCTTGTTCTGTTAAAGTTTTTATATTTTAAATAGGAAATATTTATTTTAATATTGTTACTATTCCTAAAATGTTCTATTTTTCCTTATCTCCTTATTTCCTTATTTCCTTTCCTCACTGGGCTATTTTCCCTGTTGGGGCCCCTGGGCTTATAGCATCCTGCTTTTCCAACTAGGGTTGTAGCTTAGCATTTAATAATAATAATAATAATTCGCTCTTTTCATTTCCTTCCCCGCAAAGAGAGAAATAGGCCTATTACGTCAATAGGCGTAGGAGATGATGATGATTATGATGATGATGGTGATGATGATGATGATGAAGAGACCCATTGCGTTAATAGGCGTAGGAGGAGATGATGGAGGTGATGATGATCATGATGATGATGATAATGATGATGATGATGATGGAGAGACCCATTGCGTTAATAGGCGTAGGAGGAGATGATGATGATGATGATGATGATAATGATAATGATAATGATGATGATAATGATAATGATAATGATGATGATGATGATGATTCGCTTTTATAAGGACCGTGGACCAGACTCGAAATGTAAGGCCAATCAGACTTTATCTTCCTTTAATCGAATGTAAGGTTTGGTTATATTTACTTATAAATAAATACGATTGCAATACATAAGGCCAGGAGCCCGAATTTGGCCGGAAGGGTCAGGCAATCTACAACAAGGGCTTTATTTTATCCAACTTGGATAAATAATAATAATAATAATAATAATAATAATAATAATAATAATTTTATCCAACTTGGATAGATAATAATAATAATAATAATAATAATAATAATAATAATAACCCTGAATTATTTGAGATAAGCCACATACAGTTCTTCATGTACATGATCCAGCCTTTAGGACAAAATTAACCACATGCTCAGTGTTTGTTATTCAGACATTATTATTATTATTATTATTATTATTATTATTACTTGCTAAACTACAGCCCTAGTTGGAAAAGCAGGATGCTATAAGCCCACGGGCTCCAATAGGGAAAATAGCTCAGTGAGGAAAAGAAACAAAGAAATATAAAATATTTTAAGAAGAGCAACAACATTGAAATAGATATCTCCTATATAAACTATAAAAACTTTAACAAAACAAGAGGAAGAGAAATAATTTGGAATAGTGTGCAAAATTTGGTGTCCTGGCCTATGATTGGACATTAACCACAAGCTCAACATATACAGTATATCCCGGGCTGGAAATTTTGCTTGCTAAATATCCATGCTTTATCCGTGTTACCGGAATTACCCGAACAGTAAACATTTATGGTAGCCTATTCGAAACGTCCCTGTTTAGCGATCTGCTGGACTGGAGTTCGAATCCCGCTCAAGTTCTATTGTTTCTGGTAGTGTCTGTAACCTTACCATCATTGTGAGGTGAGAATAGGGAGCCTAGAGTCCACGAGGCGAGTCATCAAAAGCCATTACCTGGTCCTCCCTGGTCCTAGTTTGGACGGAGAAGGGGCTTGGGTGCTGATCATATGTATATAAGGACACTCTCTAAGAGATTGTCTCAGTAGCCATTGCCTGGTCCCCCCTGGTCCTAGTTTGGCAAGAGATGAGGTTTGGGTGCTGATCAGTTGTATATATGGTCAATCTCCAGGGCATTGTCCTACTGTCCGTTGCCCCTGCCATTCATGAGCGGCTTTTAAACCTTTAAAGTTTGCCTACAATTTCACTCAATAAAGCAATTTTCTTATGTACTGTATATATGGTCAGTCTCTAGAGCATTGTCCTGCTAGGGTATTATCACTGTTTAAAGGTTTAAAGGCTGCTCATGAATGGCAGAGGCAAGGGACAGTGACATTGCCCTAGCAATCAGGACAATGCCCTAGAGACTGACCATATATTATATGATCAGCGCCCAAGCCTCCTCTCCACCCAAGCTAGGACCAGGGAGGGCCAGGCAAATGGCTGCTGATGACTCAGCAGATAGACCTATAGGCTCCCCCAAACCCCCCAACCTTAGCTCCCAAGGATGGTAAGGTTGCAGACACTAATGGCACTAACGAGTTTGAGCGGGACTCGAACCCCCGACTGGCAAACACCAGGCAGAGACGTTACCAATCAGGCCACAACAACCTGTTGCTTGCCTCTGCCATTCATGAGTGGCCTTTAAACCTTTAAAGTTTATATACAATTTCACTCAATAAAGCAATTTTCTTATGTCTCCCGGCTCAACACGTATATCTCTTCTTATCAGAATTCAAACAAGCATTGGACCAACAGTTCAGTTTATTGGACTCGTATTTTAGTGAGAAACTGATTTATGTAGTACATGCAAAAGCTGAATAAATTGTGATTATATTTCTTGCAAGAGCCTCTGGTAACTAGATTTCTTAATGATAATTCATTTTTTTTATTTATATATTTTCATGCTAGCATTGAGATGAGAATTGACACGTGCATGCGCACACGGACACACACACATATATATAAATGTATATATATATATATAGATATATATATATATATATATATATGTATAAATATTGGTATATGTATATATATATATATATATATATATGTAGATATATATAGATAGATATGTATATGTATATATATGTGTGGATGTATACATATATATATATATATATATATATATATATATATATATATATATATGTATATATATATTGTATATATTTGTATGTATATATATATATATATATATATATATATATATATAGATATATATGTAGATAGATAGATAGATATGTATATGTATATATATATGTGTGTGGATATATATATATATATATATATATATATTCAGTATATATATATATATATATATATATACATATATATATATATATATATATATATATATACATATGTAGATATACTCGCGCGCGCACATACACAGATTCAATTATTGCCACCCCTCCACCTCATTGGTAGCGTCCTTGCTTGGTGATCAGTTTCTTTGTTCTTAGTTGGAGAGATGGCTAGCCGCTGATCATATGTATATGTAGTCAGTCTCTAGGGTATTGTCCAGCTTGATGGGGGCAATGTCACTGTCCCTTGCCTCTGCCATTCATGAGTAGCCTTTAAACTCAGTAGTTTCGGCAATTAGTGGGAGATAGTAGTTTCCAAGAGGTACTCTCGGGGTACCCCCTCTCACCAGGGTATGACTGCTTCTTCTCCTTCTACCCGAGGGACGGGGAAAAACCTTGTAGTCATACGTCTGACAATGCCCCTTGTGTTGACAGGAAAGAAATATATCTACAGTATATATAATTGAATGTTCATGTGTGTTTGTGTATTAAAGGAACACTGTGTATTTCAGTCATGGAAGGATATAGCACTAGCCTCAACCATGTTCTTTTATCCGGGGTTTTAGACTCGTATTATATTTTATTAAATGATTAATACCTCCAACGAAGTTGGAAGGAGGTTATGTTTTACACTCTGTGTTTGAGTTTGTTTGTGAGCCGTTTCCTGGACAAAATTTTAATTATAGAGTAATGAAACTTCCAGGGATTAACTGTTATGTAATAAGCTGGAAATGATTAAATTTTAGAAGGACGAGGTCAAAGGTCAAGGTCACGGTCAAGTAAAATGTTCAATTCACGTAATCAGCCAAAAGTTTGGATATCGTTGTCACAGAGACTTCAAATTTGGTTCATATTTATGTATGAAAATCGACGCCAATTAATACTTGTTAAGGTCAAACGTCAAGGTCAAGGTCGAGCAAAAGGTTGAGAAATAAGCTGCCGTGGCGGAGATCTGCGCTCTACTGGGTGTCCTTCTAGTTAATTGTATTGTATAGAATTGGTTATCTTCATAGCAAGCTAAACTGAAATGTCTCCTTTCATAGATCATCTGTCA
>NC_090766.1:10897784-10905284 GCF_036898095.1 Palaemon carinicauda | reverse complement strand
CTTTTTCATTTTTTTTAAATGTAACAAGTGTTACTTATTTTTGGATTATATTCATTTTAAAAATCTTTATAATCTCTGTTTTTCCTAATTCATTTAGTTTCCTTCCGATATTATCTTTTTCATTTTTTTTAAATGTAACATGTGTTACTTATTTTTGGATTATATTTATTTTAAAAATCTCTGATTTTCTTATTTCATTTCATTTCCTTCCGGTATTACCTTTTCCAATTTTTTTATTGTAAGATGTGTTCCATCTTTTTAGTTTAAAATCATTCTAAAAAGTTTATAATACTTTTCTGTTTTTCTTCCCTTTTTTTCCTTCCGATATTATCTTTTGCAATTTTTTAAACGTAACATGTATTCCATCTTTTTTTGTTTTAAAATCATTCTAAAAAAATCTATAATACTTTTATATTTTTCTTATATAATTTTCTTTCTTTCCGGTATTATCTTTTCCAATTGTTTAAATGTAAGTTTTATTTTCATCTTTTTTAATTAAACTCATTCTTGGTAAACATGTTTTCTTTCATCTTTTTCGTTCTTCTCTCAATATTCGGTTAATCTTCCTTGTCCTGATCTTAAGTGAAATACCCAAGTGTCAAGTGTCAGGTGTCAAGTGCCAAGTGTCAAGTGTTAGGTGTCAGGTGTCACTTCCGAGCTGAAACCGAATCATGATTATAAAGTAACCACTTTATACTTGGAGGTAAAACTAAAAAAGTTGGTTGGGTAGGGCCTGTACACAGTGCTCTCTCTCTCTCTCTCTCTCTCTCTCTCTCTCTCTCTCTCTCTCTCTCTCTCTCTCTCTCTCTCTCTCTCTCTCTCATTATCTTTGTAATATTCCGCCCATGTTTTGTTTCTGTACACTTATATATTATACATAATTACATATCTTCGCTCTTACTCGCTCATATTATATATATATATATATATATATATATATATATATATATATATATATATATATATATATAATGTGTGTGTATATATATGTATATATATAATATATGTATATATGTATTTATATAGTATATATGTGTATATATATATATATATATATATATATATATATATATATATATATATATATGTGTGTGTGTATACACACATATCCTACATATATATATTGGACAACTATATTGTATATACATATATGTGTATGTACTCTATATAATGTGTGCATATTTGTCATTAACTCCAACCGTCAGATAATTTTCAAATTTTCAAATACCAGCCATAAATTATGACTGTATTCAAGAGGTAATTTTGAAAGGCAGTATTGCAGTATTTTCAGTACAATCAAATAGCGTGCTGAGCCTATATTAGATATTTATCAGCGAATTGGCGAATTCAAGTTCTGAATAACTTACCCCATTTCTCGAAAACTCTAAATTTCGGGTAATATTTACACCCAGTGATGCCAATCAGAAGTTCTTGTATGTCCTTGGTGACATTTTAACATCGTAATTGGCAACGCTGATTGACATATTCCAATGCCCCATGGTAAGGGTGTAGAAATACTGCCACCGTACGTCCTGCCGGTCGTAGAAAGCGACTAATAGGACAGCTGCTGACTTGCGGTCTTGCCAAAGGCTAGGCCCACTGCCAATAGCAGTAGGTAGAAGGCTAGCCAGGGCACCAGCTACCCGTTGAGATAATACCACTAGAGTTATGGGGTCTTTTGACTGGCCAGACAGTACTACATGGGATCCTTCTCTCTGGTTACGGTTAATTTTCCCTTTGCCTACATATTCACACACCGAATAGTCTGGCCTATTCATTACATATTCTCCTCTGTCCTCATACACCTGACGACCCTGAGATTACCAAACAATTCTTCTTACTTGGGTTAGAATTCTCTTGCTTGAGGGTACACTCGGAGACACTGTTCTATCTTATATCTTATTTCTCTTCCTCTTCTTTTGTTAAAGTTTTTATAGTTTATAAAGTGATATTTATTTTAATATTGTTGCTCTTCTTGAAATATTTTATTTTTCCTTGTTTCCTTTCCTCACTGAGGTATTTTCCCTGTTGGAGCCCCTGGGCTTATATCATCCTGCTTTTCCAACTAGGGTTGTAGCTTAGCAAGTAATAATAATAATAATAGTAATAAAAACTGCCACCTTGCAGACTGCAGTTGGACTATTTAGTCTGTTGTTAGGTCCACTACTAGTGACTGTGGTTCATGATTGCAAGGGTAAGCAATTGTAAAAACCCCGTTGTAAATTATAAATCATGTCCGATGCTATTCCGGGGCCTTAGGCAACCGACCCCTTTATGTAGGGATAACGGTGGGAAAGAAAATTAACATATCATTCCACTTGGCTGTCTACGAAACAAGTGAAAGCCTTTATTTCATGACGCTACACACACACACACACACACAGAATTATAAAAACCCTCAATTTTTTTTTTTTTTTTTTTTTTTTTTTTTTCGAGAGAGAGAGAGAGAGAGAGAGAGAGAGAGAGAGAGAGAGAGAGAGAGAGAGTCTGGGAAAATTAAAAAAGCCCTCATGTTCTTTCTGTGGAGAGAGAGAGAGAGAGAGAGAGAGAGAGAGAGAGAGAGAGAGAGAGAGAGAGAGAGAGAGATATTTGAAATTATTGGCCCATGGTCTCTGTGCATATTATAAAAACCCTCAAGTTCTTTCTGTAAAGAGAGAGAGAGAGAGAGAGAGAGAGAGAGAGAGGCGTTATTATGCGAATAAGAGAATTTAAGAAAGGATTTCTTAAGTGTTCTCGGGTGGAACCTCTAATTTCCCGGACCATTCATCACTAAAAGGACTACTCAAGGCTTTTGTGTTTTCCCTTACGTTTAGGTTGGGATGCTTTTGTAGTTGTTATCTTAGAAGGGATTTTAATTCTTGCTTTTATGGTATATTCACTTTTCTATTATTTTGTCAAGGCTAAAATTAAGTCATGCAATGGGTTGTGGGTCTCCGCGTCTGTTTAATTCCTGGTTTTTCTAAAACAAATGCTTTTTTTTTATGGTAGTAACCATATATTCAAATTATTATTATTATTTTTTTTTTCTTTTTTTTTGCCGAGTCCAAAATTAGATTAATCAATGAGTGTGGTACTTTAAAAAAAACCTCTTGTCATAGTATCCGCGTTATCTTCATTCCTTTTTTTTTATTCCAACCAAATTTTTTTTTTATCGTAGTAAGTTTTTGCTCACGTTTTTTTTGTCAAGTCCAAAATTAATTCATTCAATGTGTGGTACTTGAGAAAAAAAAAAATCTGTCAATGTATCCGCGTCTGTTTAATTCCTGTTTTTTTTCTCAACCAAATCGTAGTATTTTTTTTTTCACTTTATTTTTTTTTCAAGGCTAAAATTAAGTCATTCAATGCGGTTTTTTTTTTTTCAAGAATATTCCTATCATTGTATCTGCGTCTGTTTAATTCCTGTTTTTTTTCCGCAACATAATAGTTTTTTATCGTAGTAACTTTTCCCTCACGTTATTATTATTTTTATTTTTATTTTATTTTTATTTTTATTTTTTTTTGTCAAGTCCAAAATTAAGTTATTCAATAAGTTGTTGTACTTCTTTTGTTGGAATTTGATGTTATTGTGTTCGTGTTTGGCTCATTCGTTATTTTTCTAAAACAAATTTTCTTATATCATATTAACTCATTTTTGTTCATGTTATTTTTTTTTGTCAAGTCTAAAATTAAGTTAATTCAATGAGTTGTTTTACTTTTTTTTTTTTTTTTCCTGTCCTTGTGTTCATGTTTGGCAAATTCCTGATTTTTCCAAACTAAATAATTTTTTTTTATCATAATGAATTAATATATTTTCTATCATAGTAACATTTTGTTCCTTGCATAGTAAGTAATTTATTTCTATCATTGTAACTAAAGTTTTTTTTTCTATCATAGTAACTTAATTATTTTTTCCATCATAGTAACTTAAGTTTTTTCCATCATAGTAACTTGATTATTTTTTCCATCATAGTAACTTAGGTTTTTTTCTATCATAGTAACAAGTTTTTTCTGTCATAGTAACTTAGTTTTTACTACCATAGTAACCTATTTTTTTCTAGCATAGTAACTTAATTTTTGTTCTAGCATAGTAACTTAATTTTTTTTTCTAGCATAGTAACCTATTTTTTTTCTATCATAGTAACTTAGGTTTTTTCCATCATAGTAACTTAGGTTTTTTTTCTATCATAGTAACCTATTTTTTTCTAGCATAGTAACTTAATTTTTTATTATCATAGTAACTGTTTTTCCTCTAATTTCAGTTCAATTAAGGATTTGGACAAATCTGCTAAGTCCCCTATTATGCTTCAATTTTTAATGATAATTTGACTGAATTTCACGTTGTCGTTGTATTGACAACTCTCGTAATCATTTTTTTCAAAGTGATTGCATCATAGATCAATTTTGTAAATAGAAATGCTTATCTTATTATTATTATTATTATTATTATTATTATTATTATTATTATTATTATTGTTATTATTACTTGCTAAACTACAACCCTTCTTGGAAAAGCAGGATGCTAATAGCCCAAGGCTCCAACAGGGAAAATAGGCCAGTGAGGAAAGGAAATTAGGAAATAAATAAGCTACAAAAGACGCAGTGAGCGATAGAAATAAAGTAATCAATGAAAAGTAACATTAAGATAAATCTTTCATATATAAACTATAAAAACTTTATAATCTTTATATCTTTATTTTCTATTGTCATAGACTCGATGATGTAACGATATATGAGTATAATCTTTATCTTGCAATAACTTTATTCCACTTGTGCATAAAGACTCGTGAAAGCTCAAAATTAGAATTTCTACCACTTGATCCTTGCTCTTTCCATTTATCACCTGATGGAACGAAGAATATATTATTTCAGAACTGCATTTTTCTCCGTGAAATTATTGTTAGAAAAAGCAAGCTTCCACAGAGCTGATATAAACAGCCTAGATCGTGGTTTAAAATTTTGAAATTTCGACATTGATGGCGACCACTTGGAGGAGTGGTTGTATGAAGAGGGTGTTAAAGTTTGGAAATTTCGACATTGATGGCGACCACTAGGAGGAGTGGTTTTATAAAGGTGGTGTTAAAGTTTGGAAATTTCGACATTGATGGCGACCACTTGGAGGAGTGGTTGTATAAAGAGGGTGTTAAAGTTTGGAAATTTCGACATTGATGGCGACCACTTGGAGGAGTGGTTTTATAAAGGTGGTGTTAAAGTTTGGAAATTTCGACATTGATGGCGACCACTTGGAGGAGTGGTTTTATAAAGGTGGTGTTAAAGTTTGGAAATTTCGACATTGATGGCGACCACTTGGAGGAGTGGTTGTATGAAGGGTTGGTGTTAACTGGTCATGTGGTTGTTTTTGTTTAATGGTTTTATTTTTTTTAATTTGGTGATTTGATAGTATAGGTCGCGTGTTGTTGCTAGACTTTTACCTACAGTTATTAATATTTTTAATTGATATAATTATTTTTGCCTATTTCATTGCTGTTATGTTTTGATATGCCTGTATTTATTTATATATATTTGTTTGTTTGTGATTCGCATAACTCAAAAACTATTTGACCAAAATTTACGAAAATTGGTGGAATGATTGGTAATGACCCAAGGACAACTTGGTTAGGTTTTGGGAGTGATTGGGTCAAAGGTCAAGGTCACTAAAAGTTAAAAAAAAACGTCTTTTTGTTATATCGTGGTAAATGTTTGCCTGATTTGCATGAAACTAGTGTCAAAATATACATAATTCAATTGTCTATCTTGTGATTTGGAAGTGATTTGGTCAAATGTCAAGGTCTGTGTGTGTAGATTCCCTTACCTTGTGTAAGACATGGTCCCTTGTGTTGGCAGCCCGTAAATATGGTTAAGGTCACGAAAAGGTCAAAAAACGTGTTTTTGCTATATCATGGTCACTTTTTGTCCTATTTGTATGAAACTAATGACAAAATGCGCTTAATCCAATTGCCTATCTTGTGATTTGAGAGTGATTGCGTCCAAGGTCAAGGTCGGGCAAAGGTAAAAAAAAAAAAGGTCTTTTTGTAATATCGGGGTTAATTTTTATTATTTGCATGAAACTAGTGCCAAAATGTTCATAATTTTATTATTATTATTATTATTATTATTATTATTATTATTATTATTAGAAAAGTGAATATATTCATAATGACAGATAATAGAGTAATTTCGCCGAAGAAATTTCCCATAGGTTAGAAAACAGAAGAAAATTCTCTCTCTCTCTCTCTCTCTCTCTCTCTCTCTCTCTCTCTCTCTCTCTCTCTCTCTCTCTCTCTCGTATGCTTTCCCATATATTATATATATATATATATATATATATATATGTGTATATATTATATATATATGTATATATATATATATACTGTATATATATATACATAGCCTATCTCTCTCTCTCTCTCTCTCTCTCTCTCTCTCTCTCTCTCTCTCTCTCTCTCTCTCTCTCTCTCTCTCTCACCCATCGCATGTTCACCGTAAAATAAAACAAGTTATATGTGAATAATAAAGTCGTTGGGTAACCCCCAGAGGGTGGAGGTGGTAGAGGTACCCTCAAGTTGTGAGTGACCCCACCCATGTGACCCCGGGCGTGACCTGTCGTGACCTGGGGCGCCCCCTCATCCGAAGGGAACGCGTTATCTTAGGTCGCTTGGTTTCTCTCATAACGGAGTTTCTCTATATCATAATACTCTAGCGTACTAGGCACACATATCCATTATTATTATTATTATTATTATTATTATTATTATTATTATTATTATTATTACTTGCTAAGCGAAAACCCAAGTTGGAAAAGCAGGATACTATAAGCCCAGGGGTCCCAACAGGGACAATAGCCCAGTGAGGAAAGGAAACAAGGAAAAATAAAATATTTTAAAGATGGTAACATTAAAATGAATATTTCCTATTTAAACTATAAAAAAACTTTAACAAAACAAGAATATTGAAATAAGATAGAATAGTGTGCCCGAGTGTACCCTCAAGCCTGAGAACTCTAACCCAAAACAGTGGAAGACCATGGTACAGAGGCTGTGGCACTACTCAAGACTAGAGAACAATGGTCTGATTTTGGAGTGTCCTTCTCCTAGAAGAGCTGCTTACCATATAGCTAAAGAGTCTCTTCTACCCTTACCAAGAGGTAAGCAGACACTGAACAATCACATTGGTAATCTCAGTGTTGTCAGGTGTATGAGTTCAGAGGAGAATGTGTAAAGAATAGGCCAGACTATTCGGTGTATGTGTAGGCAAAGGGAAAATGAAACGTAACTAGAGAGAAGGATCCAAAGTAGTACTGTCTGGCCAGTCAAAGGACCCCCATAACTCTCTAGCAGTAGTGTCTCAACGGATGGCCTTCGCCCTGGCCAACCTACTACCTAGGATAGGATATCACTAAGAAAATAGTTTTGATTGATTAAGGAAGAATAATATACCGTTTGTTTAATTGTGAAGAATGCTACTAGTGTCTTGGAGGCCATTATCTTCATAAACCGAAGGAAGAAAATGCGGTTTTAAATCCTG
>NC_090766.1:10885284-10892784 GCF_036898095.1 Palaemon carinicauda | reverse complement strand
GCCTGGTGATCGCTTGACTGGGGTTTGAGTCCCGCTCAAACTCGGTAGTTTCTTGTAGTGTCTGCAACCTCACCATCCTTTTGAGCTACGGATGGTGGTCTTTGGGTTCTACATGCAGAATCATCTGCAGACATTACCTGGCTCTCCTTGGTCCTAGCTTGGGCGCTGATCATATGTATATATGGTCAGTCTCTAGGGCATTGTACTGCTGGCTAGGGCTATGTCACCGCCCCTTGTCTCTGCCATTCATGAGCGGCCTTTAAACCCTTTTCAACCATACACAAAATTTCACCTCTCATTACCTCCGCAAACGAGGTTGGAAGGAGTTTATGTTTCACCTCCTGTTTATGTGTGTGTGTTCGTCTGTGAACAGCTACCTGGCCACAATTTTAATCTTAGGTTAATGAAACTTTCGGGGATTAACTTTTATGTTAAAAGCTGTCAATGTTTAAATGTGAAAGGTCAAGGTCAAAGGTCAAAGTCATGGTCAAGCAAAATGTCCAATTCACTAATCATCCCTAAGTTTGGACATCGTTGTCACAGAGACTTCAAACTCGGTTCATATTTGAGTGTATGAAATTCCACGCCAATAAATACATGATAAGGTCAAAGGTCAAGGTCAAGCAAAAACTCGAGAAATAAGCTCCGGCGACGGAGGTCTGCGCTCTACAAATTGCCCCTCTAGTTCATAGATGAAATGATTTAGGAAATATGCGAGTGTGTATGTATATTTGAATTTCTTTTTAAGTATTAGAACATTGACTTACTAGTTTTACTAGTTTTACTCTGGATAAATATCTCTTAAAGATACGAGTAAGCGAGATTGAGAGGGAGGTGTGAACTCGGCGGCTTCATACATATGTATCAGCATGTATCACTCACTAATCATCGTCAGTGCCCTAATTGGGCACTTCATTAGCATCTGAGATGGACCTTCCGCTAATTACTTGCAAGGACTTGATTAGCCTCATTTGATACCGAGGTCTTTAATTACCTTTTTACAATTTTGTTTACTATATTTTCTAGGTTTGTTTAATTAGGCTAATAAATCATATTTCTAGATTGCTCAAGAATGATATGAGGTATTAGTTTAACTTTCATCTATCTTGTTTCATCATCATCATCTCCTTTTTCTTTTTTATTTTCT
The DNA here is from genome assembly GCF_036898095.1 of Palaemon carinicauda. Taxonomy (NCBI): domain Eukaryota; kingdom Metazoa; phylum Arthropoda; class Malacostraca; order Decapoda; family Palaemonidae; genus Palaemon; species Palaemon carinicauda. Next base: position 10,891,637 of record NC_090766.1, on the reverse strand, counting down.
TATTAATCAATATGATTTACTATTGAAATAAATGATAGAAAATATTTTTCAAGAACTATCATTTATCTATATTTCTAGTTAAAATTATAAAGAATATATATATATATATATATATATGTATATATATATATGTGTGTATATATATATATACATATATATATATATATATATAGATAGATAGATAGATAGATAGATAGATAGTTTACAAAATCTATTACTTAATAACTTAACATTATGAATTGGATGTTTTTTTAATTAAGTGTCCAAAATTGCCTTACCATTTTTTCAAGGCGAGGCAAAATTAGACAATAATTAGTTATTTTCTTATATAGATTGGTGACGATTATATCATTCTTTTACGCCAAATATCCGGTTTTAAAACGGTAAATGCCTGGCAACCTTTTTACGCAAAGGGCCTCGGTTAGACATTGAAGCAAAGGGCCTCGGTTAGATTCCGCCAGTCGTCTCTATCTTGAGCTTTTAAATCAATGCTTCTCCATTCATCATCTTCTACTTCACGCTTCATAGTCCTCAGCCATGTAGGACTGGGTCTTCCAACTCTTCTAGTGCCTTGTGTAGCCAAGTTGAAAGTTCGGTGAACTAATCTCTAGGGGAGTGCGAAGAGCACGCCTAAACCATCTCCATCTACCCCTCACTATGATCTCATCTTGTTTACCTAAGAAAATAAAAAGTAAAGAAGTTAGACAGCCGAGTAGGGAATTTCCCGTTTGAAAAATAAAAGGCAGAATATTTAATCCCTACTTCCTTTCCTCGCTGGGCTATTTTTCCCTTTCGGAGCCCTTGGGGTTATAGCATACTGCTTTTCCAACTAGGGTTGTACCTTAGCTAATAATAATAATAATAATAATAATAATAATAATAAATCATGTACTAAACATGATTGTTTTAACTGCTGAACAAATATGTACATTCAATCTTTGCTATTGATTAAATATACAAATTAAATAAAACACAAACATAAACACAAACAATGTGAATCTGTAAATTTCCTATACACAAGAAAGCCTTCAAAACCTCTTCACCTCGCGCTCTTCCTGACCAAGATGAGTAAGGTACCGATTAGGAATCGCAGTCACTTGGGACCGAAACAGATCGATTCGTACGTGTATGTTTCCTGTATTGTATGACTTACGTCTGTAGCGTGACTATAAATGACGCTGTTTTTGAGGCCTTGAAGATTGCCGAACGGAGAGAGAGAGAGAGAGAGAGAGAGAGAGAGAGAGAGATATTAAAAAAACGAAATAGGTGTAAATGATGAAAATAAGTAAATTTTTACTATAAAACTTGAGAGGTAGATAAATGAAATTACACACACACACACACACACACAGAGAGAGAGAGAGAGAGAGAGAGAGAGAGAAACAAGATATGTGACGAAAATACGTAATTTTTACTACAAAAAGTTGAGAGGAAGATAGGTGAAATTACAATGAGCAAATCGCAAATGAGAGAGAGAGAGAGAGAGAGAGAGAGAGAGAGAGAGAGAGAGAATACAAAACTTGTGTGATGAAATACGTAATTTTTCGTAGAAACTTGAGAGAAAGATAAATGAAATTACAACGAGCAAATCGCATATGAGAGAGAGAGAGAGAGAGAGAGAGAGAGAGAGAGAGAAATGAAGTCTTTTGATGTGGGCGGCGGCTGTGGGCCGAGCATTCCCACGGCCAAAGGGTGACCTGAGGAGATGTCGACGAGACCTCTTGCCGAATTCTGCCCGGTTATGCCCACGCATTGCTGGCTCTCTCTCTCTCTGTCTCTCTCTCTGTCTCTGTCTCTCTCTCTCTCTCTCTCTCTCTCTCTCTCTCTCTCTCTCTCTACGCTAATAGTTTGCTGTTCATAATCTTTATTTCTCTCTAAAAATCAGTTTCACTCATATTTAGGAGTAAGTCTGTTAATAATTCTCTCTCTCTCTCTCTCTCTCTCTCTCTCTCTCTCTCATTGTAATTTCATTTATCTTCTCTTCAACTTCGATTATTTGGTAATTTATCTATATTTCTTCACTCCCAAATTCTAGTAAAAAATTTTAAATTTCTCTCTCTCTCTCTCTCTCTCTCTCTCTCTCTCTCTCTCTCATTTGCCCATTGTAATTTCTTTTATCTTCCTCTCAACTTTTCTAGTCAAAACTACGCATTTTCATTACTAACATATTTTGATTCTCTCTCTCTCTCTCTCTCTCTCTCTCTCTCTCTCTCTCTCTCATTTGCAATTTACTCGTTGTTATTTCATTTATTTTCCTCTCAACTTTTCTTGTCAATACTACGCATTTTCATTACTAACATATTTTGATTTCTCTCTCTCTGTCTCTCTCTGTCTGTCTGTCTGTCTGTCTGTCTCTCTGTCTCTCTCTCTCTCTCTCTCTCTCTCTCTCTCTCTCTCTCATAGGGTGGTAGTCATAGGGTGTAGTTTAATTTCTTCTGTACACCTTAAGCTTTGCACTTTATACATTCTTACTCTCTTCCTTTTTTTTCCATCTTGCTGTTCAACCTCTTGAACATTTACCTCATAGTTCAACAGGATGGTTTTCCTAATGGTTAATTTGGTGGTTTAATGGCTTACCAGGTCCTAGCAACGTTTCATATGGCCTATATTCATATATCCAGTCCAATCAAAGAAGATATAGTGGAGCAAAACTTCTTTACAAATTATTTTCAATAGTTGAAATACAAATTTGGTTTCTGGTTGGAGGTTGTGGAACCCAGAATGCTACACATGGTAGTTGGTAATTAGTCAACTGTTGTGAGTCGCAGTGAGGACATTAAGGGACTGATTAAAAGAAAAGCACAAAGATATACTTAGTAAGCATAAAACTGACATGCTTTTTAAATAGTATGCAACAATGATATGAAACACAAATAGTAGTAGTAGTAGTAGTAGTAGCAGGAAACTCCTAGTAGTTCTTAGTGATTAAAAGAACATAATTTTTATTATTATTATTATTATTATTATTATTATTATTATTGTTATTGTTGTTGTTGTTAGTAATATTCTTATTACTTTTATTATTATTATTATTACCAATATTATTATTATTGTTATTGTTGTTGTTGTTAGTAATATTCTTATTACTTTTATTATTATTATTATTACCAATATTATTATTATTATTATTATTATTATTATTATCATCATCATCATCATCTTCATCATCATCACCATTGTTATTATTATTATTATTATTATTATTATTATTATTATCATCCTTATTATTATTATTATTATTATTATTATTATTATCATTATTATTGTTATTATTATTATTATTATTACTTGCCAAGCTACAACCCTAGTTGAAAAAGAAATATGTTATAAGCGTAAGGGCTCCAACAGGGTAAAATAACCCAGTGAGGAAAGGAAATAAAGAAATAAAAAACTACAAGAGAAGTAATGAACAATTATAACATATTTGAATATTAGTAACAACGTTAAAATAGATCTTTCTTATATAAACTATAAAAACTTAAAAAACAAAAAAAAGTTGGAGGGCTCTCCAAGCCTGCTTGATTTCTTTAGCAGGAATATGTCTACATTGACTTACTATCCTTGGAAAGTATGTTAGTTTTATGCTAAGTCAGTGTAGACATATTCCTGCTAATGAAATTAAGCAGGCTTGGAAAGCCCTCCACCTTTTTTTTTTTTTTTTAAGTTTTTATAGTTTACATATGAAAGATATATTTTAATCTTGTTACTACTGTTCAAATATGTTATTCTAATTGTTCATTACTTCTCTTGTTGTTTGTTTATTTCTTTATTTCCTATCCTCACTGGGTTATTTTACGCTGTTGGAGCCGTTACGCTTATAACATCTTGCTTTTTTAACTAGGGCTGTTGCTTGGTTAGTAGTAGTAGTAATGATAATGATAATAATAATAATAATAATAATATTAATAATAGTAATATTAAAATTAATAAGAATATTATTAACAACAACAATAACAATAACAATAATAATAATAGTAATAATAATAATAATAATGATAATGATGATAATAAAAATAAAAATAATAATTGATGATGATGATAATTAATAATGATTAATAATTAAATTAATAATCTTAATGATTAAAAATAATGATTAATAATTAAATTAATAATCTTAATGATTAATAATAATGATATTAATAAAGTTAATGATTGATAATAATAATAATAATAATAATAATAATAATAATAATAATAATAATAATAATAATAATAATAATAATAAAAACAACAACTAGAAATTTAAAAAGACGTTTAAGAGCTACAGTAATAAACACTCCAACACTCACTAGTATTTGGCTTAAGTTGGCTCAACGCCTTGCACATACGAGTGCATAATCAGGTTCAATATTGTGGCTTTTGGAATCCTTCTTAAGTGCTCAATAAAACTGGGGATTTTCAACTGCCCCTGACAGCGGAGTGAGATCTCCACTTTTCAGAATGAAATTATCAAAGTTATTGAAAATATTATTGAAATCATTCAAAATATTGAAATTACTAATATTATTGAAATTAAAGTTATTGTTATTATTATTATTATTATTATTATTATTATTATTATTATTATTATTATCAAAAGTAATAATATTATTATTTTTATTATTATTATTATTATTGTTATTTAATTTTGAAGATGATAATAATTATCAAAAGTACTAACATTATTGTTATTATTATTATTTAATTATTAAGATTATAATAATTATTAAATGTCCTAACATTATTATTATTATTATTATTATCATTATTATTATTATTATTATTATTATTATTATTATTATTATTGTTGTTGTTGTTGTTGTTAAAATTATAATAGTTATCAAAAATACTAAAATTACCATTATTAAGATTATTAAAATTATTATTGAAATTATTAATATAATAATCATTTAAATTACTAACATTATTATTATTATTATTATTATTGAAATTATTGATATAATATTTATATAAATTACTAACCTTATTATTATTATTATTATTATGATTATCCTTGTTGTTGTTGTTGTTGTTGTTGTTGTTTTTTATATTATTATTATTATTATTATTATTATTATTCTCTGCTAAATGTAAGGGATTAAGAGAACATGCCTCATCTCCGGTATTTGCTTCTTTTTTTTTTTCATTGTTCTTGTTTTTTTTATATCACAAATATATATAAATATGAAACATATAAATAGATTATAAATGTAGATAAATAGATTGGTTGATGGATAGTTTAATGTTGTAAATGTGCATGTTCAACTTTGGTTTTCACTAATTTCATGAGAGAGAGAGAGAGAGAGAGAGAGAGAGAGAGAGAGAGTATGTATTAGAGAAACAGAATAAGAAATGTTTTTATATATAGAGAGAGATATGTATTAGAGAAAGAGATAAGTTATGTATTAGAGAGAAGTAGAGAGAAATAAAGAGAGAGATAATAGGGTATGTATTAGAGAAAGAGAGAATAAGATATTCACTTGACAGAAGGGGGAGAGAGCGGTATGTCTTAGAAAGAGAGATAAGGTATTTATTAGAGAGAAAGACAAATATACGTATTAGATATAGACAATAAGATATATATTAGCTAGAGAGAGAGAGAGAGAGAGAGAGAGAGAGAGAGAGAGAGGGATTGAAAATAGTGTCCAAATTCGTTCTTCACTGATAAAATACGGAGAGAGAGAGAGAGAGAGAGAGAGAGAGAGAGAGAATAATGTCCAAATTCGTTCTTCACTGTTAAAATACTGAGAGAGAGAGAGAGAGAGAGAGAGAGAGAGAGAGAGCGAGCATATTTCTCTTATATAACACTTACCAAACAGTATACCTTTTTGGTGCCTAAATTCCTTGCCTGAAATATTTTCTATTGTTCCTATTGTCTCCTGAGAAAGCGATATCGAGGTATTCTGCTAAATGTCCGCCTTTCCTCGTTTCCTTCTTTCACAACTGAATTTATTCTATTCAGAAGAACTCAGTGGATTTTTTTCTGATGTTTTTGTTCTTGGGATAAGTATTTTTTTGTTTTTGTTTTTTAATGGTATTTTGTGTTTTGTTAAGCGTAGGTAAATTATTTTATTTTTTTATTTTTTATGGTTTTATGTCATTCCATATTTTATTTGATTTTGAATTTATTCTATTAAGAAAAACTCGGTGGATTTTTGCTGATGTTTTTGTTCTTGGGATAAGTTTTTTTTTTATGGTATTTTGCGTTTTGTTTAGCGTAGGTTAATTATTTTTTTTTTAATTCTTTTATTATGGTTTTATGTCATTTTACATTTTATTTGATTTTGAATTTATTCTATTAAGAAGAACTTGGTGGATTTTTTCTGAGGTTTTTGTTCTTGGGTAAAGTTTTTTTTTTCTTTTTTATGGTATTT
>NC_090766.1:10867543-10875043 GCF_036898095.1 Palaemon carinicauda | reverse complement strand
AACAATCACTCCTCTCTCTCTCTCTCTCTCTCTCTCCTCTCTCTCTCTCTCTCTCTCTCTCTCCATCGATATCTTCGGTTGTACTAGGGTCTTATACCTTAGTATTAGTGTTTTTTATATGGATTTGATAGCGAATCTCTTTCAAAGACTTCATCAAAATTCAGATAACGTTCCCCACCCCCTATTTCTGTCTCACTTTCTGAAAACATTCAACTTTCTCTCTTTTGAGTACAGATCCCCATCTCTCCTTGATAAAATTCTGGGAACTGGTTACTCTCTCTCTCTCTCTCTCTCTCTCTCTCTCTCTCTCTCTCTCTCATCTCTCTCTCTCTCTTGACGTGTCTACTGTACACATACACACACCAACATACTAGGGTTGTAGCTTAGCTGGTAATAATGGTAATTTGTAAATGTATATGTATATATATATATATATATATATATATATATACACAGTATATATGAACATATATATGTGTATATATATGTATATATATATATATATATATATATATATATATATATATATACAGTATATATGTACATATATATGTATATATATATATATATATATATATATATATATATATATATATATATATAATTATATATAGAGTATATATGTGTATAAATATAATATACTATATATACACAGTATATATATATATATATATATATATATATATATATATATTTATATATATATATATATATATATATATATATATATTTATATATATATATATATATATATATATATATATATATATATATCAACAAGATTAAAACAGCAGATGTAGCCTTCTCCAGTCCATTATTATTATTATTATTATTATTACTATCCAAGCTACAACCCTAGTTGGAAAAGCAAGATGCTATAAGCCCAGGGGCTCCAACAGGGAAAAATAGCTCAGTGAGGAAAGGAAATAAGGAAATAAATAAATGAAGAGAACATATTAACAATAAATCATTCTAAAATAAGAAACAACGTCAAAACAGACATGTCATATAATAACTATCAACAACATCAAAAACAAATATGTCATAAAATAACTATAAAAAGACTATGTCTGCCTGGTCAACAAAAAAGCATTTGCTCCAACTTTGAACTTTTGAAGTTCTACCGATTCAACCACTCGATTAGGAAGATCATTCCAGGACAAATGCCTCAGACATGTCCTTATTCATGTCTGGGGTTTGACCATTTTCATCACCATGCTGAGCAGCGTGATAGTGTGAGATTTTGGTCTGTTCTCCTCTTAGGTAACCGACCTAGTATGATTTTCTGACTATAGTCAATTCTTTTTAGTGAGGCAGATTTGCACCGACTCGCAGGGGTGCCATTTTAGCTGGGAAAAGTTTCCTGATCGCTGATTGGTTAGACAAGATGACTCTAACCAATCATCGATCAGGAAACTTTTCCGAGCTAAAAGGGCACCGCTGCGAGTCAGTGCAAATGCGCCTCATTAAAAAAATTGAGTATAGTACAGCTTTGCTTATCATAGCGATACTGTCTGGCCAGTCATAGTACCCAGTAACTCTTTAGCGGTAGTATCTCAACGGGTAGCTGGTACCCTGGTCAACCTACTACCTACTGTAGAGTTCTCTTGCTTGAGGGTACACTCGGGTGCACTATTCTATCTTATTTCTCTTCCTCCTGTTTTGTTAAAGCTTTTGTAGTTTATATAGGAAATATTAGTTTTAATGTTACTGCTCTGGAAGTATTTTATTTTTCCTTGTTTTTCTTTTCCTCACTGGGTTATTTTCCCTTTTTGGGGTCCTTGAGCTCATAGCATCTTGCTTTTCCAGCAAGGGTTGTAGATCAGCAAGTAATAATAATAATAATAATAATAATAATAATAATAATAATAATAATAATAATAATAATAATGATAATAATAATATATATGTATATATATCTATCTATATGTCTATCTATCTATATATATATATACTGTATATATATGTATATATACTGTATATATATATATATATATATATATATATATATATATATATATATATATATATATATATATATATATATATACATATTCATTCGATAGGCAAATCTTTTCCTCTTTGTTCCTATAATTCCATAATGATATGTTTCACACTATCATAAAACACCTAAACTTTATTAGACACCATTTTAAACTCCTCATAATTCAAAGCCCAATATTTTTCTGTTTAGAGGTTCATTCGAACACGTCTTCAAGAGACCATACACCTGTTCAATTCATTCCCATCACGGTCACACACTTCCTATCAACCCTTATTGCCTCTTATGACTGACCCATTGAACAATTCCTCTCATTCGTTCATTATCTTTTTATCACATCGCTAACGGAATACTGATAGCGGACGTTGGCGCTATAACCGCGCGAATTAACACCTCCGGAATAATGATAGCGAATGGCTGGGCTATAACCGCGCGGATTCACACCTCCGATCCGCGCTTATGGCCAGTTAGGCTCGGCGGAAATAGCCGTCCGGTTAACCTCTAAGTTGATGGAATGGCTGGACGTCGGGACTGGCTGGCATACAAATGCCTCATCATTTTCACTCAGCCTTCAGGTGCTGGCTATTTTATTGATGTTTGATGCCTTGATGGAAGTGGTTTTTATCATGAAGTAATAGGGAGTTTCTCGCTATTCGAGAGAGATATGGGGGAGGTGCTTATGTGACGCGGAAGATATTGATGCTAAATTGATTTTCCTTTTTTTTTCTTTTCGTTCTTTGTCTCTAAGGATATGTATATGGGCATGTAGGATTTCTAGGATCTTGTGGTCCTAATAATATAGGTATGTGTTTGTAGGATTTTTTTTTTTTTAAAGATTAGTAAATGGGCGGGAAGGATGTCTAGGATATTGAGGGAAAATTGATTTTAAATTGGGTTATTATCCTTGTGGCCCTAACAATATAGGTATGTGTTTATAGGATCTTCATGTTTTTTTTTTTTTTTTAAGATTTGTATATGGGCGTGAGGGATGTTTAGGGTCTTGAGGTAAAATTGATTTGATATAGGGTCATTATCCCTGTGGTCCTAACAATATAGGTAGGTGTCTGTAGGATATTTTTTCTTTTTTATTATTATTATTATTATTATTAAAGATTTGTAAATGGGCGTGTGGGATGTAAATTAGGGTTATTATCCTTGTGGTCCTAACAATATAGGTAGGTGTTTGTAGGAGATTTATGTAAAATTAATTTTCATTTATCCAAAGGACAAGGGTGCATTGAAGAAAAGGGATTAGGATGATGAAAGATTGGGAACGTGATGCTGGTTATCTTGTGGATGAAAGAGATATAAGACATCTTTTAATAAGTTTATATATATATACATACACATATATATATATATATATATATATATATATATATATATATATATATACATACACACACACATATATATATATATATATATATATATATATATATATATATATATATATATATATATATATATATATATATATTAAATATATTAGTGACATGAAGATGAAGGACATGTGGGTTCCTTTTGTAAAATTCAAGGATGTTATTATTATTATTATTATTATTATTATTATTATTATTATTATTATTATTATTATTTGCTAAGCTACAACACTAGTTGGAAAAGCAGAATGCTATAAGCACAGGGGCTCCAAGAGGAAAAGTAGCCCAGTGAAGAAAGGAAACAAGGAAAAATAAAATATTTCAAGAACAGTAACCTTCAAATAAATATTTCATATATAAACTATAAAAACTTTAACAAAACAATACAAAGAGAAATTACTAGAATAGTGTGCCCGAGTGTACCCTCAAACAAGAGATCTCTAACCCAAGAGATCTCTAACCCAAGACAGCGGAAGACTCTGGTATAGAGGCTATGATACTACCAAATCTAGAGAACATTGGTTTGATTTTGGAGTGTCCTCATAATCAGAAGATTATGGTATTGGCATGAAGGTGGGATCCTTTCGTAATTTTTTTTCAAAAAAGGATATGATTCTAATATAAATGACTAAAGTGCACGTAGAGGTGTTTATGAATATTAAATGATTTGCTTTTCTTATATTGACTGAATAGTGATAGAAGTTTGGAGTGTAAAATTTTCGTGTAAAATACATTTTTCTAACCATAATTCACTCTGCTAATCAAACTATAGTATCTTGCTTTTCCAACTAGGGTTATAGCTTAGCTAGTATTAATAATAATAATAATGATAATAATAATAATAATGATAATGATAATGATAATAATGATATTAATATTATTAATATTAATAATAATATTGATATTAATAATAATAATATTAATATTGATAATATTGATAATTAGTAGTAATAATAATAATAACAATAATAATGATATTAATAATATTGATAATTGAGAATAATAATAATAATAATAATAATAATAATAATAATAATAATAATAAGCGTTTGTGGAATGCCAGCATATTCATTCAATAGAATCCGAAGTTTTGATGGATTTGAATGGAAGCCGGAGTAGTATATCAACTCCTAAGGATTTTTTATTATAGAAAATATCAATCAATCAATCTTAGAAAGTTCTCCTTCACAGGATAGAATTGACTAAGATCAATCAATCATCTATTATTATGTGAGTGCGTTTTTTTTATAGATATTCTTAATCGGTATTAAAATTTAATTATTATTTATATATAATCATGAGGACCTGAAAGAGTTCTTCAAAGATATACTGGGATTATATTCGGTTTATGTATATATATATATATATATATATATATATATATATATATATATATATATATATATATATATATATATATATATATATATAAGGGTGTTTTGAGATATTTTTAAGTTTTGAAGGATTTTTATGAAATTTTGGATATTATTTTTACTGTTGCTATGATTGCTGATGTTTTTATCATTATCACTATTATGTTAATCATTAACCTAGCCACCAATGGGTGCCGGTCCCAAGCCCGGATAAATAGGGAGGGTTGGTGTCAGGAAGGGCATCCGGCCGTAAAAACCTGTGCCAAAACCTTTAAATGGAATGAGCCGAAATAGGGAAAGAGGTAATACTATAGTCCATTTCTTTTAGCGATGCATATTTGCACCGAATCGCGGCGGTGCCCTTTTAGCTCGGAAAAGTTTCCTGATCGCTGATTGGTTGGACGAGATAATTCCAACCAATCAGGGATCACGAAACTTTTCCGAGCTAAAAGGGCACCGCTGTGAGTCGGTTGGACGAGATAATTCCAACCAATCAGCGATCACGAAACTTTTCCGAGCTAAAAGGGCACCGCTGTGAGTCGGTTGGACGAGATAATTCCAACCAATCAGCGATCAGGAAACTTTTCCGAGCTAAAAGGGCACCGCTGCGAGTCGGTGCAAATATGCATCGCTAAAAGAAATGGACTTTTTTTTATAGGGCGTACTCCATAAACGACGCACAGAGACATCGCCCTAACTCTGTGGTAAGGCGAGGGCTACTGCATCAGGAGCGGGTGCAGCTAAAGAAGCGAGCTCACTTTGGACTCAGAATATGTCAGCTTAATGTTGGGTCCATGACTGGGAGAGGTAGAGAAGTGGCCGACTTGATGAGGGAAAAGAGGATAGATGCTATGTGTGTGCAGGAAACGCGATGGAAGGGAAATAAAGCTGGATATAAGCTATATTATAGCGGAGCAAATAAACAAGGTAGGAATGGAGTTGGCATAGTACTGTCTGGTGAGCTGAGGAATACGGTGATAGAGGTGCATAGAAAGAATGACCTTATCATCAGATTGAAGATGTGTTGTGGAGGAGAGATTCTGAATATTATAAGTGCATATGCACCTCAAGTTGGTTGCACAGAAGAGGAGAAGGGAAATTTCTGGAGAGACATGGATGGAGTAATGCAAGAACTGGAAGAACAGGAGAGGGTCATAGTGGGGGCAGATTTGAATGGCCATGCTGAAAGTGAGAATGAGGCAATTGGTCGGGTGCATGGGGACCATGGAATTGGGGAGAGAAACCCAGAAGGAGAGAGTGTTGTGGACTTTGCTGTGTCATTTGACATGGCAATAGTAAAAACATTCTTTAAGAAGAAAAGGGAACACCTAATAACTTATAGGAGTGGGGGAAGATGCTCCCAGATAGACTACTTCCTGTATTAAAGGATAAAGCTGGTGGAGGTCAAGAACTGCAAGGTTATCCGAGGTGACCATGTAGCCCCCCAACACAGACTGCTATGTATGGACTTATGCCTAAAAAGGGAAATAAAAGCTAAAGCTAAAGGGATACGGAAAATTAAATGGTACAAACTAGTGAGAGAAGGAGATAAGATGAGAGAGTTTAAGAGAAGGGTTTTGGAGGATATTGATAGAGGAATTGAAGATGTTCAAGAATGGTGGACACGAAATGCAGCAGTAATGAGAAGGCATGGAAAGGAGTTGCTAGGAGAGACATCTGGTATCATATGGGAAGAAAAGGAGAGTTGGTGGTGGAGTGAAGAAATTGGGAAAGTTGTAAAAGATAAGAAGGAGGCAAAGAAGAGATGGGAAGAGTCACAGTCAGGGGAAGACAGAGAGAGGTTCAAAGAGAAAAACAAGGTGGTGAAGAAGGTAGTAGCCCAAGCTAAAGCTAAGGCATATGATGATGTGTATAATGAGCTGGGGACAAAGGAAGGATTAAACAAGATGATCAAGCTATCGAAGACTAGTAATAAGAGCACCAAAGATATTACACACATCAAACAAATAAAAGATCAAGATGGTGTAGTACTTAGAAAGGAGGAAGACATTGTTAAAGAGATGGAAAGAATATTTTGAACAGCTGTTAAATGAGGAAAATGATAGATTATTAAGAGAGCATGGACTAGTGAATTTTGGCATGGTAATAAGTGTCTCTAGGCAAGAGGTAATAAATGCACTGAGGAAGATGAAGAATGGGAAGTCAACTGGGGTAGTTTGTAGCACTACGGCCAAGCGTCCTAATTTGCTTATTATCGCTCCAACTGTTATCTTGTATAGAATAAAAACGTTTGGAAATGGTCTACGGATCTTAAATATGTTGTGTAAGGGGGGTCCGGGGGGCGCAGCCCCCCTGGGTAAGGATATGGCTTTTAGTATAGGTTAGGTGGGTTTTTTAAGTTAGCTTCTCCCGCCAAAATGGTCTTTAGAACAACGGCCACAGATCAGAATATTCCCGTTTTCTACGGGATCTGGCCGTCACCCTACTGAACCAGACATGATTCCTGTGGAGGCATGGAAAGCCTTAGAAGATGAAGGAGTGGATATACTGTACGATCTCATGATAAAGATTTTTGAGCAGGAAAAGATACCAAATGAGTGGCATACGAGTATATTGATCCCAATCTTCAAAGGGAAATGGGATGTCCAAGAGTGTGGGAATTACAGAGGTATTAAATTGATGTCCCACACTTTGAAGATACTGGAAAGGATGATAGATGCCAGACTAAGGACTAAGCGAAGAAGTAGAAATAGGTAAAGAGCAGATGGGATTTATGAAGGGG
>NC_090766.1:10855043-10862543 GCF_036898095.1 Palaemon carinicauda | reverse complement strand
TTACATAACAGTTAATCCCTGCAAGTTTCATTACTCTACGATTAAAATGGTGGCCAGAAAGCTTGCACAAACAAACACACACATACACAAACACACAAACAGTGGGTAAAACATAACCACCTTCCAACTCCGTTGGCGGAGGTAATTAAGCATTTTTAACACCCTCTTCTTTTTTTACGATTAAAATTGTGGTCTGGAAGCAGTTCACAAACAAACACACACACACACACACACACACACACAAACAAGGGCTAAAACATAAACTCCTTCCAACTCCGTGGGCGGGGGTAATCATGCATTTTTAACACCCTCCTATTTTCTACGATTAAAATTGTGGCCAGGAAGCTGTTCACAAACAAACACACACACACACAAACAATCACACAAATACGGGGAGTAAAACAACCACCTTCCAACTCCGTTGGCGGAGGTAATTAAGCATTTTTAACACCTTCCTTTTTTCTACGATTAAAATTGTGGCCAGGAAGCTGTTCACAAACAAACAGACACATAAACAAACACACAAACAAGGGGTGAAACATAACCGCCATCCAACTCCGTGGGCGGAGGTAATTATGCATTTTTAACACCCTCTTCTTTTCTACGATTAAAATTGTGGCCAGGAAGCTGTTCACAAACAAACACACACACACACACACACACACACACACACACACACACACACACACACACACACACACACACACTCAAACAGGGGAAAACATAACCTCCTTCCAGCTTCGTTGGCGGAGGTAATTAAGCATTTTTAACACACCCTTCTTTTCCATGATTAAAATTGTGGCCAGAAAGCTGTTCACAAACAAACACACACCAACACACAAACAGGGGTGAAAATATAACCTCCTTCCAACTCCGTTGGCGGAGGTAATTATGCATTTTTAACACCCCCTTCTTTTCTACGATTAAAATTGTGGTCAGGAAGCCGTTCACAAACAAACAAACACACACGCAAACAAACAAACAAACAAACAAACACTCAAACAGGGGTAAAACATAACCACCTTCCAACTCCGTTGGCGGAGGTAATTAAGCATTTTTAACACCCTCTTCTTTTTTACGATTCAAATCGTGGCCTGGAAGCTGTTCACAAACAAACACACATACCGGGGGTAAAACCTAACCACCTTCCAACTCCGTGGGCGGAGGTAATTAAGCATTTTTAACACCCTGCTCTTTTATCCGGTATTGGACCCGGTACCATTTTTTTAAAACTTTCATGGTAGAGTTACATCAGTTTCAATAGTAATTAGAGATTTTTGGTTCTTAATTTCTTTTATCTGGGAGCGATGGAGAGAAACGGGCCCGTGGGAATATAGCGTCTGGCTAATGAGGCGAAAGAAACGAGAAGGAAAAAGTATATATAAAAGAAAAACTCTTTCGTGTTGGTAATTGATCTAAAATCATTCCGTATTCTTTAATGATTTTGATTCTTAACTCCGCCATCGAAGTTTGAAGGTGGTTATGTTTTCACCCCTGTTTGTGTGTTTTTGTGTGTTTGTTTGTGAACAGCTTCGTGGTCACAATTTTAATCGTAGAGTAATGAAACTTGCAGGGATTAACTGTTATGTAAAAATCTGGCAATGCTTAAATTTTGGAAGGTCAAGGTCAAAGATTTAGGTCATGGTCAAGCAAAATGTCCAATTCACGTAATTAGCCATAACTTTGAACATCGTTGTCACAGAGACTTCAAAGTTGGTTCATATTTGAGTGCATGAAAATCCATGCCCATTAATACATGTTAAAGTCAAAGGTCAAGGTCAAGGTTGAGCAAAATATCGAGAAATAAGCTGTCCTGGCGGAGGTCTGTGCTCTACTGAGTGCTCCTTTAGTTTATTACTTTATTGATTGTTGGTTTGTGTGTCATTATGAGCTAATGCCATTCAAGTTTAAAGGTTTAAAGGCTGCTCATGAATGGCAGAGGCAAGGAACAGTGTTTTGGGTAGCCTATAGGTCCTTTGCATCAATAGGCGTAGGAGGAGATGATGATGATGATACGACTACCTGGTAAGTGATCAGCAGCCATTGCCTGGCCCTTCCTGGTCCTAGCATGGATGGAGAGGGATCTTGGGTTCTGATCATTTGCGTATATAGTTAGTCTCTAGGACATTGTCCTGCTAGCTAAAGCATTGTCTCAGTCCCTTGCCTTTGTCATTCACGAGAGGCCTTTAAACCTTTAAGAGGTGGCCTGACTAATAATGCAACCCTGATTTACTTAGAAAAAGAAAAACTTGTAGTCTTCAGTGTTTTTTTTTTTTTTTTTTTTTTTTTTTTTATACAAAATAAGCCATTTTGTAATTATGTATCCTATACCGAGTTGGTCAGGGACTGGTGTTTATGGGGAGGTGGGTGAACTCTGCAATATTTGCCAAAAATGGTACATTACATATTGCAGAACCCAGAATCTTCCTAATCGGGTAGTTGAATCAGTAGAACTTCAAAAGTTCAAAGTTGGAGCAAATGTTTTCATGTTGACCAGGCTGACATGAGTCTTTTTATAGTTTATATGTGACATATCTGTTTTTGACGTTGTTAACAGTTTTATATAGGACGTATCTGTTTTTGACGTTGTTAATAGTTTCTATAGGATATATCTATTTTGACGTTGTTACTGTTTTTAGAATGATTTATTGTAAATTTGCTCTCATCATTTATTCATTTCCTTATTTCCTTTCCTCACTGAGCTATTTTTCCCTATTAAAGCCCTTGGGCTTATAGCATCTTGCTTTTCCAACTAGGGTTGTAGCTTGGCTAGTTATAATAATAATAATAATAATAATAATAATAATAATAATACATGTAGGTTTTGTCAGAGCCGATCCGTGAGAAAACAGTCGTCTTTCATGTTCAATAAACTAGAGGGGTACTCAGCAGAGCGCAGACCTCCGCCGCTGCAGCTTATTTCTTGACCTTGACCTTTGACCTTAATATGTATTATATGGCGTGGATTTTCATACATTCAAATATGAACCAAGTTTGCAGTCTCTGTGACAACGATGTCCAAACGTATGTCTGATTATGTGAATTGGACATTTTTCTTGACCTTTGACCTTGACCCTCCAAAATGTAGTCATTTCCAGCTTTTATTTTAACAGTTAATCCCTGCAAGTTTCATTAGTCTATTATTAAAATTGTGGCTAGGAAGCTGTTCACAAACGCACTCACACGTACAAACAAAGAAACAAACACAAATCAGAAACGCAGAGGGTAGAACAAAACTTCCTTCCAACAAACACACAAATTACAAACACGAATAGGGGTTAAAACATAACCTCCTTCTAACAAACACACAAATTACAAACACAGAGGGTAAAACAACCTCCTTCTAACAAACACACAAATTACAAACACAGAGGGTAAAACAACCTCCTTCTAACAAACACGCAAACTACAAACACAGAGGGTAAAACATAAGCTCCTTCTACCAAACACACAAATTACAAACACGTACAGGGGTTAAAACATAACCTCCTTCCAACAAACACAAATTACAAACACGAACAGGGTGTAAAACATAACCTCCTTCTAACAAACACACAAATTACAAACACGAACAGGGTGTAAAACATAACCTCCTTCTAACAAACACACAAATTACAAACACGAACAGGGTGTAAAACATAACCTCCTTCTAACAAACACACAAATTAAAAACACAGAGGGTAAAACAACCTCCTTCTAACAAACACACAAATTACAAACACAGAGGGTAAAACAACCTCCTTCTAACAAACACACAAATTACAAACACAGAGGGTAAAACAACCTCCTTCTAACAAACACACAAATTACAAACACAGAGGGTAAAACATAACCCCCTTCCAACAAATACACAAATTACAAACACGGACAGGTGGTAAAACATAACCTCCTTCCAATTTCGTTGGGGAAGGTGAAAACAAATGCATTCAATCCTCTTACGTCAGTAGCAAGTACTGCATCCAATTAATGAACTTTGCTTGTTTGTTTTACCTGCTTCGTAAATTAAGCCAGTTAGAAGAATCCTTTTAAAATAAATCTTGTTCGGCATTCATTTGATTACAGCCTCCCATTTCCAAGTGTCTAATTAACGCAGGGCATTAATTTGCTTATCTGGAGCCTAAATGAAAATAAAAAACTTAAAATCGAAGGTTGAATTTTCCAGAAAAATGTTCAATACGGTCAGAATCAGAGACAAGATGGCATTCATTTACTTACAGCCTCCCATTTCCAAGTTTCTGATTAACGTAGGTCATTTATTTGCTTATCTGGAGCCTAAATAAAAGTAAAAAATTTAAAATCGAAGGTTGAATTTTCCAGAAAAATTTTCAATAAAGTCAGATCAGAGGCCAGGTGGCATTCATTTAATAACAGCCTCCCATTTCCAACTGTCTAATTTACGCAGGGCATTAATTTGCCTATCTGGAGCCTAAACGAAAGTAAAAAAAAAAATAAAAAAAATTAAATCGAAGGTTGAATTTTCCAGAAAATTTTTTCAATACGGTCAAAATAAGACAAGATGGCATTCATTTAAATACAGCCTCCTATTTCGAACACAGGACATTTATTTGCTTATCTGGATCCTAAATAAAAGTAAAAAATTTAAAATCGAAGGTTAAATTTTCCAGAGAAATTTTCAATAAGGTCAGAATCAAGAGACAAGATGGCAATCATTTAGTTACAGCCTCCCATTTCCAAATGTCTAATTAGCATTGGACATTAATTTGCATATCTGGAGCCTAAATAAAAGTAAAAAATTTAAAATCGAAGGTTAAATTTTCCAGAAAAATTTTCAATAAGGTCAGAATCAGAGACAAGATGGCATTCATTTAATTACAGCCTCCCATTTCGAACACAGGACATTAATGTGCTTATCTGGAGCCTAAATAAAAATAAACAAAATTAAAATCGAAGGTTGAATTTTCCAGAAAAATTTTCAATACCGTCAAAATCAGAGACAAGATGGCATTCATTTAATTATAGCCTCCCATTTCCGTGTCTAGTCAACGCAGGGCATCAATTTGCTTATCTGGAGCCGAAATGAAAATAAAAAAATTTAAAATCGAAGGTTGAATTTTCCAGAAAAATGTTCAATACAGTCAAAATCAGACAAGATGGCATTCATTTAAATACAGCCTCCCATTTCGAACGCAGGACATTAATTTGCTTATAGCCTAAATAAAAATAAAAAATTTAAAATCGAAGGTTGAATTTTCCAGAAACATTTTCAATACAGTCAGAATCGGAGGGAAGATGGCATTCATTTAATTACAGCCTCCCGTTTCCAAGTTTCTGATTAGCGTAGGGCATTAATTTTCTTATCTAGAGCCTAAATGAAAGTAAGAAATTTAAAATCGAAGGTTGAATTTTCAGAAAAATTTTCAATACGGTCAAAATCAGAGGCAAAATGGCATTCACTTAATTACAGCCTCCCATTTCGAACGCAGGACATTAATTTGCTTATTTGGATCCTAAATAAAAGTAAAGAATTTAAAATCGAAGGTTGAATTTTCCAGAAAAATGTTCAATACGGTCAGAATCAGAGACAAGATGGTATTCACTTAATTACAGCCTCCCATTTCCAAGTTTCTGATTAAAGTAGGGCATTAATTTTCTTATGGAGCCTAAATAAAAATAAAAAATTTAAAATCGAAGGTTGAATTTTCCAGAAAAATTTTCAATACGGTCAGAATCAGAGACAAGATGGCATTCACTTAATTAAAGCCTCCCATTTCCAACTGTCTAATGAACGCAGGGCATTAATTTGCTTATCTGGATCCTAAATAAAAATAAAAAATTTAAAATCGAAGGTTGAATTTTCCAGAAAAATGTTCAATAAGGTCAGAATTAGTTCCAGGTGGCATTCAGTTGATTACAGCCTCCCATTTCCAACTGTCTAATGAACGCAGGGCATTAATTTGCTTATCTGGAGCCGAAATGAAAATAAAAAAATTTAAAATCGAAGGTTGAATTTTCCAGAAAAAATGTTCAATACGGTTAGAATCAGGGGCAAGATGGCATTCATTTAAATACAGCCTCCCATTTCGAACGCAGGACATTATTTTGCTTATCTGGAGCCTGAATAAAAATAAACAAGATTAAAATCGAAGGTTGAATTTTCCAGAAAAATGTTCAATAAGGTCAGAATCGGAGGGAAGATGGCATTCACTTAGTTACAGCCTCCCATTTCCAACTGTCTAATTAACGTAGGACATTAATTTGCTTATCTGGAGCCAAAATAAAAATAAAAATTTTAAAATCGAAGGTTGAATTTTCCAGAAAAATTTTCAATAAAGTCAGATCAGAGGCCAGGTGGCATTCATTTAATAACAGCCTCCCATTTCCAACTGTCTAATTAACGCAGGGCATTGATTTGCTTATCTGGAGCCTAAATAAAAGTAAAAAATTTAAAATCGAAGGTTGAATTTTTCAGAAAAATTTCAATACAGTCAGAATCAGGGGCAAGATGTCATTCATTTAAATACAGCCTCCCATTTATAACGCAGGACATTAATTTGCTTATTTGGATCCTAAATAAAAGTCAAGAATTTAAAATCGAAGGTTGAATTTTCCAGAAAAATGTTCAATACGGTCAGAATCAGGTGCAAGATGTCGTTGCTCTCGTAAATAGTGGCTGAAAGCATTTTAGGAGTTCTACCAATTAAAACCGATCCTCGAAGCCTCTCCCCCTCCGGCTCTCCAGGAACTATGTTAATAATGTTGACTACTGTACTAACTATACTGAAAGAACGAGTTGCTGGCAGTTAGGGTTGTGGGTTGGGGAGGGTTTGGAGTGGGGGGGGGTGACCTACCTGATCAGATGAAGGCCTTTGGGCGCTGTTCGTAGCCAGTGGTTTTTTTTTTTTTTTTTGGGGGGGGGGGCGGCCGGGGTGTTGATGCTGGGAAGTCGATAAAATGTTTTAGGACCTCCCAGAGAAATTCGTAAAGGCCCCACAAAAAAAAAAAAAAAAAAATACAGGTCAGTAAAAGATTATAATCAATTTTTTTTTGTACGACTGGATAGAAATTAATTGTATAAATAACTAACATATAAGTTAGGATTGTTGCTTGAGAAATACTTATGCGGTTTATCAGTTTGTCAGTTATTTTGCACAGGTCTATTTTTCTTCATGGTCATAAACAGTAGCCCTATATTGCTAAGGGCTGGTAAAAAAAAGGTATTTAGAACGTAAACACACAAACACACACACACGGCATTGGAATTTAATTTGGAAAACTTTGACAAACTTCAGAATAACGATTTTCCTTTTTTACTAACAACTAAAATGACAGTGCAGTTTTTAGTGAATCTACGAAATAAAAAGGAAAATAGTAAATAGGATAATGATAATGATAATAATAATAATAATAAAAATAATAATAATAATAATAATAATAATAATAATAATAATAATGATAATGATGATGATGCTAGAATGGATTGCCAACGATTTGTTCGACCCAATAAAAAGTAGAAGCGTGCATATCAATACTCTAAGTGGT
>NC_090766.1:10842476-10844543 GCF_036898095.1 Palaemon carinicauda | reverse complement strand
TTGAAGCAATAGGGCTTATAGTATAAAAAATTTAAAAATTTTCGGATAACTATAAAAAAAAAATTTTTTTCCTCTTTTGATGGATGGAATTTTATTTTAATTGTTCATTACTTCTCTCGTAATTTATTTATTTCCTTGTTTCTTTTTCTCACTGGGCTATTTTTCCCTGTTGGAGCAATAGGTCTTATAGTATAAAAAGTATAAAAATTTTCAGATACCTATTGTACCAATAGGAATATTTTTTTTCCTCTTTTGATGGACGGAATTTTATTTTCATTGTTCATTACTTCTCTTGTAGTTTTATTACCTTGTTTCCTTTTCTCACTGGGCTATTTTTCCCTGCTGGAGCAATAGGTCTTATAGTATAAAAAGTATAAAAATTTTCAGATACCTATTGTACCAATAGGAATATTTTTTTCCTCTTATGATGGACGGATAGAACATTTTTTTTTTAGATATAAGTAGATATAAAAAAAAATCTCCAAATACGATGAAAAAAAAATGTTTTCAGAAATATAATACAACAATATAAATGCTACAAAAAGTATAAAGCAAGGATTATATATAAATATAATGAGGTCATATTTTTAACCAAAGTTTTTCAAGGATTTCTGTAATTTTGAAACTTATTTTATCGAAATTTATGGCTTTGATATTAAAGCTATCTAAAGGTCACTATATTCTAAAATATTTTAAAGTTTATTCATGGATTTTTACAACCGAACCGCAAGGTACTTTTTAAATTTATTTAATGAAGATTTTATATATGTATATATATATATATATATATATATATATATATATATAGTATATATATATATATATATACTGTATATATACATAAATATACATATATATATATACATATATATATATATATATATATACATGATTTATTAAAATATATTTAATAAAGATTATACATATATGTATATAAATATATATATATATATATATATATATATATATATATATATATATATATATATATATATATATATACTGTATATATATATATATATATATATATATATATATATATATATATATATATATATATATATATATATATATATATATATATACATACTCATTCTGAGTGGGGATACCTTAACTGGTGTTAAGGTTAGGCTAGGTTAGGTTTTAACAGAGTTGTAAGTATATGAGAAGGACTATAAGGTAAAAAAAATGCCTCTTGGATGGCTTCCCAAATATTATTATTATTATTATTAATATTATTATTATTATTATTTTCTTTTTTTTACTTGGTAAGCTACAACCCTAGTTGAAAAAGCAGGATGCTATAAACCCCAGGTCTTCAACAGGGAAAATAGCCCAGTGAGGATTGGAAATAAGGAAACTACAAGAGAAATTAACCAATGATTAATCAATTTCCATTTTCCTATTACATCTGTGATTCATTAATATTTACCAACCGTGTCAAACGGTTCGTCGAACCCGGTTGTCGAACCTGCTTGTCAAACGGTTCGAAGAGGTGGAGTCAGCCACAATTGCATGAGGTTTGTGCACAATGAAGCCCCGCCCAAAAAAGTCAGGCAAGGACAGACTTCCTTCGATAACGTCTCTGCCTGGTGTTTGCCAGACGGGATTCGAATCCCGCTCAGACTCGTTAGTGCCATTAGTGTTTGCAACCTTACCATCCTTGTGAGCTAAGGTTGGGGGGTTCGGAGGAGCCTAGAGGTTTATTTTCTGAGTCATAGGCAGCCACTGCCTGGCCATCCCTGGTCCTAGCTTGGGTGGAGAGGAGGATCGTGCGCTGATCATATACTATGTAGTCAGTCTCTAGGGCATTGTCCTGCTTCCTATGGCAATGTCACTGTCCCTCGCCTCTGCCATTCATGAGCGACCTTTAAAACCTTTAAAAATCCGTCATTAGTCTCTAGGTAAGAGTGAATTAAAATCTCCGTAATCAACAACGATTGGTCCACTATGTTAAGTAATCCACTTATCCAGTCTATAAGTGATCCACTTATACAGTTTATAAGTGATCCACTTATACTGTTTATAAGTGAGCGGATTATACTTGATGGAAGTAATCCAAGAGTC
>NC_090766.1:10812476-10837476 GCF_036898095.1 Palaemon carinicauda | reverse complement strand
GGAGGGACCAAATTCTGGATTCACTGTGTAATTTATTAATTTTTTTTTTTTTAATGGATTAGTTGATTGATTTGAGGTTATTTGGCATCGTTACTATTTTTTAATAATATTGAAGCAACTATATTATTCGGAGTTCATCATCACTTAACGTTTGTTTAAGTTATCTCTTGTTTTAACTTCCCTTTAGTCGTTATTCAATATTTTTTCATTTTAATATATCACAATTTTATGCAAATTATATCAATATATTTTCCTTTTACTTCACTGATGCCAGCATTAGTAGGCCTTATTCCTATATTGTTTCCCCTTTCACATCTCGTATATATTAGCATACACTTCATTCACTTTAGCTTCATGTTTTTCCCGCTTTATCCTTGCAAAATTTTAATTCCATTCTACTATTTTTCTCTTTGGTTTCCACTAATTCTAAAAACATGTGCTATCTTATTTTCTTTTGCATACTTCCAAAAATCAACCAAAAGGGTCTTCGTGGACCACTTAGAGTATTGATATGCACGCTTCTAATTTTTATTGGGTTGAGCAAATCATAGGCAATCCATCATCATCATCATCATTATTATTTCTATTTTCCTTTTTATTTCGTAGATTCACTAAAAACTGGACTGTCATTTTATTTGTTAGTAAAAATGGAAAATCGTTATTCTGAATTTTGTCAAGGTCTTCCAAATTAAATTCCAATGCCTGTGTGTGTGTGTTTGTGTGTTCACCTTCTAAATACCTTTTTTTTTTTACCAGCCCCTTAACAATATAGGACTGCTGTTTATGACAATGAAGAAAAATAGACCAGTGAAAAATAACTGACAAACTGGTAAACCGCATAAGTATTTCTAAAGCAACAATCCTAACTTATATGTTAGTTATTCATACAATTAATTTTTATTCCGTTGTACAAAAAAATTGAATGTAAACTTTTACTGACCGGTAAAACCGGCAAAAAATACGTGTTTTTTTTTATTTTTTGTTTATTTTTTTTTTATTTTTGGCTTTACGAATTTCTCTGGGAGGTCCTAAAACATTTTATCGACTTCCCAGCATCAACACCCCGGCCGCCCCCCCCCCCACAAAAAAAAAAAAAAAAAAAAAAAAAAAAAAAAAAAAAAAAAAAAAAACATTGGCTACAAACAGCGCCCAAAGGCCTTCATCTGATCAGGTCACCCCCCCCCCCACTCCAAACCCTCCCCAACCCACAACCCTAACTGCCAGCAACTCGTTCTTTCAGTATAGTTAGTACAGTAGTCAACATTATTAACATAGTTCCCGGAGAGCCGGAGGGGGAGAGGCTTCGAGGATCGGTTTTAATTGGTAGAACTCCTAAAATGCTTTCAGCCACTATTTACGAGAGCAACGACATCTTGCACCTGATTCTGACCGTATTGAACATTTTTCTGGAAAATTCAACCTTCGATTTTAAATTCTTGACTTTTATTTAGGATCGAGATAAGCAAATTCGTTCGAAATTAGGGATTTTTATGATTCGTGAAATTAACTCTCTTCTCTCTCTCTCTCTCTCTCTAATTATTGGGTGCATCAATTGTTAGAGCTCTTGGCATTATTATTATTATTATTATTATTATTATTATTATTATTATTATTAGTAGTAGTAGTAGTAGTAGTAGTAGTAGTAGTAGTAGTAGTAGTAGTAGTAGTAGTGCTATTATTATTATTATTATTAGTAGTAGTAGTAGTAGTAGTAGTAGTAGTATTCGTTCGAAATGGGAGGCTGTAATTAAATGAATGCCATCTTGTCTGATTTTGACCGTATTGAAAATTTTTCTGGAAAATTCAACCTTCGATTCTCAATTCTTTACTTTTATTTAGGATCCAAATAAGCAAATTGATGTCCTGCGTTCGAAATGGGAGGCTGTAATCAAATGAATGCCATCTTGTCTGATTCTGACCGTATTGAAAATTTTTCTGGAAAATTCAACCTTCGATTCTCAATTCTTGACTTTCATTTAGGATCCAGATAAGCAAATTAATGTCCTGCGTTCGAAATGGGAGGCTGTATTTAAATGAATGCCACTTGGCCTCTGATTCTGACCGTAGTGAAAATTTTTCTGGAAAATTCAACCTTCGATTTTTAATTTTGTTTATTTTTATTTAGGCTCCAAATAAGCAAATTTATGTCCTGAGTTCGAAAAGGGAGGCTGTATTTAAATGAATGCCATCTTGTCTGATTTTGTCTGTATTGAACATTTTTCTGGAAAATTCAACCTTCGATTTTCAATTCTTGACTTTTATTTAGGATCCAAATAAGCAAATTAATGTCCTGCGTTCGAAATGGGAGGCTGTATTTAAATGAATGCCATCTTGTCTGATTCTGACTGTATTGAACATTTTTCTGGAAAATTCAACCTTCGATTTTAATTTTGTTTATTTTTATTCAGGCTCCAGATAAGCAAATTAATGTCCAATGCTAATTAGATATTTGGAAATGGGAGGCTATAATTAAGTGAATGCCATGTTGTCTCTGATTCTGACCTTATTGAACATTTTTCTGGAAAATTCAACCTTCGATTTTAATTTTTTAAATTTTTATTTCGGCTCCAGATAAGCAAATTAATGCCCTAGTAAATTAGACACTCGGAAATGGGAGGCTGTAATAAATGAATGCCACCTGGCCTCTTGATTTTGACCGTACTGATGATTTTTCTGGAAAATTCAACCTTCGATTTTAAATTTTTTGTTTTTATTTAGGCTCCAGATAAGCAAATTAATGTCCAATGCTAATTAGACAGTTGGAAATGGGAGGCTGTAACTAAATGAATGCCATCTTGTCTGATTTTGACTGTATTGAACATTTTTCTGGAAAATTCAACCTTCGATTTTAAATTCTTTACTTTTACTTAGGATCAAGATAAGCAAATTATTGCCCTACGTTAATTAGACAGTTGGAAATGGAAGGCTGTAATCAAATGAATGCCGAACAAGATTTATTCTAAATGGATTCTTGTAACTGGCTAAATTTACGAAGCAGGTAAAACAAACAAGCAAAGTTCATTAATTGGATGCAGTACTTGCTATTGACGTAAGAGGACTCAAAGTATTTGTTTTTACCTTCGCCAACGAAGTTGGAAGGAGGTTATGTTTTACCCCCTGTTTGTGTTTGTAATTTGTGTGTTTGTTAGCAGGAGCTTGTTTTAACCCCTGTCCGTGTTTGTAATTTGTGCGTTTGTTAGAATGAAGTTGTTTTACCATCTGTGTTTGTAATTTGTGTGTTTGTTAGAAAGAGGTTATGTTTTACCCCCCTGTTCGTGTTTGTAATTTGTGTTTGTTGGAAGAAGGTTAAGTTTTACACCCTGTTCGTGTTTGTAATTTGTGTGTTTGTTGGAAGGAGGTTGTGTTTTACCCCCTGTTCGTATTTGTAATATGTGTGTTTGTTAGAAGGAGGTTGTTTTACCCTCTGGGTTTGTAATTTGTGTTTGTTTGTTTGTTTGTGCGTGTGTTTGGGAACAGCTTCCTAGCCACAATTTTAATCGTAGAGTAATGAAACTTGCACGGATTAACTGTAAAATGAAAAGCTGGAAATTATTGAATTCTGGAAGATCAAGGTCAAAGGTCAAGCAAAATGTCCAATTCACGTAATGAGCCCTAAGTTTGGACATCGTTTTCACAGACATTTCAAACTTGGTTCATAATTGAATGTATGAAAATCTATGCAAATTAATACACATTAAGATAAAAGGTCACAATTTTAATCGCAGAGCAATGAAAATTGCATTTTATGCAAAAAAGTGGAAATGATTAAATTTTGTAAGGCCAAGGTCAAAGGTCAAGGTGACTGTCAAGCAAAATGTCCAACACACGTAATCAGCCATAAGTTTGTACACTGTTGTCACAGACTTCAAACTTGGTTCATAATTGAATGTATGAAAATCCACGACAATTAATACATGTTAAGATTAATGGTCACAATTTTGATCGCAAAGCAATGAAACTTGCAGGGATTTAATGATATGTAAAAAATTATGGATATAATTCAATTTTGGTAGGTCAAGGTCAAAGGTCAAGATCACGGTCAAGCAAAAATTCGCGTAATAAGATATACGTTTGGACATCGTTTTCCCAGGGACTTCAAACTTGATTCATATGTGAATGTATGAAAATCCATTCAAATTAATACATGTTAAGGTCAAGGTCGAGAAATAAGCTGCAGCGGCGGAGGTCTGCGCCCAACTGAGTACCCCTCTAGTTTATTGAACATGAAAGACGGCTGTTTTCTCACGGATCGGCTCTGACGAAACCTACATGTATTATTATTATCATTATTATTATTATTATTACTAGCCAAGCTACAGCCCTAGTTGGAAAAGCAAGATGCTATAAGCCCAAGGGCTTTAATAGGGAAAAATAGCTCAGTGAGGAAAGGAAATAAACATTTGCTCCAACTTTGAACTTTTGAAGTTCTACTGATTCAACTACCTGATTAGGAAGATTCTGGGTTCTGCGATATGTAATGTACCATTTTTGGGAAATATTGCAGATTTCAGGCCGCCCAAAAAGAAAACACCAGTCCCTGACCGGCACGGTATAGGATACATAATTACAAAATGGCTTATTTTGTAAAAAAAAAAAAAAAAAAAAAAAAAAAAAAAAAAAAAAAAAAAAAAAAAAAAAAAAAAACGCTGACAAGTGCAGGTTTTTCTTTTTCTAAATAAATCAGGGTTTCATTACTAGTCTGGCCACCTCTTAAAAGTTTAAAGGCCTCTCGTGAATGGCAAAGGCAAGGGACAGAGACAATGCTTTAGCTAGCAGGACAATGTCCTAGAGACTGACTATATACACAAATGATCAGAACCCAAGATCCCTCTCCATCCATGCTAGGACCAGGAAAGGCCAGGCTATGGCTGCTGATCACTTACCAGGTAGACATATCATCATCATCTCCTCCTACGCCTATTGATGCAAAGGGCCTATAGGCTACCCAAAACACTGTCCCTTGCCTCTGCCATTCATGAGCAGCCTTTAAACCTTTAAACTTGAAGGGCATTAGCTCATAATGACACACAAACCAACAAGCAATTAAGTAATAAACTACAGGGGCACTCAGTATAGCGCAGACCTCCACCACGGCAGCTTATTTCTCGATATTTTGCTCGAACTTGACCTTTGACCTTAACATGTGTTAATTGGAGTGGATTTTCATAAACTCAAATTTGAATTAAGTTTGAAGTCTCTGTGACAACAATGTCAACTTATGGCTAATTACGTGAATTGGACATTTTGCTTGACCGTGACGTTAACCTTTATCCTTGACCTTCCAAAATCTAATAATTTCCAGCTTCTTACATAACAGTTAATCCCTGCAAGTTTCATTACTCTACGATTAAAATTGTGGCCAAGAAGGTATTCATAAACAAACACACAAAAACACAAACAGCGGTGAAAACATACCTACCTTCAAACTTCGTTGGCGGAGTTAAAAATCGAAATAATTAAAGAATACGGAATGAATTTAGATCAATTACCGACACGAAGAGTTATTCTTTTATATATATACTTTTTCCTTCTCGTTTCTTTCGCCTCATTAGCCAGACGCTATATTCCCACGGCCCCGTTTCTCTCCATCGCTCCCAGATAAGAAATTAAGAAACAAAAATCTCTAATTGCTATTGAAACTGATGTCACTCTGCCATGAAAGTTTTAAAAAAATGGTACCGGGTCCAATACCGGATAAAAGAGGAGGGTGTTAAAACTGCTTAATTACCTCCGCCCACGGAGTTGGAGGTGGTTAGGTTTTACCCCCCGGTATGTGTGTTTGTTTGTGAACAGTTTCCAGGCCACGATTTGAATCGTAAAAAAGAAGAGGGTGTTAAAAATGCTTAATTACCTCCGCCAACGGAGTTGGAAGGTGGTTATGTTTTACCCCTGTTTGAGTGTTTGTTTGTTTGTTTGTTTGTTTGCGTGTGTGTTTGTTTGTTTGTGAACGGCTTCCTGACCACAATTTTAATTGTAGAAAAGAAGGGGGTGTTAAAAATGCATAATTACCTCCGCCAACGGAGTTGGAAGGAGGTTATATTTTCACCCCTGTTTGTGTGTTGGTGTGTGTTTGTTTGTGAACAGCTTTCTGGCCACAATTTTAATCGTGGAAAAGAAGGGCGTGTTAAAAATGCTTAATTACCTCCGCCAACGAAGCTGGAAGGAGGTTATGTTTTCTCCTGTTTGAGTGTTTGTTTGTTTGTGTGTGTGTGTGTGTGTTTGTTTGTGAACAGCTTCCAGGCCACAATTTTAATCGTAGAAAAGAAGGGGGTGTTAAAAATGCTTAATTACCTCCGCCAACGGAGTTTGAAGGAGGTTATTTTTTCTACCATGTTTGAGTGTTTGTTTGTGTGTGTGTTTGTTTGTGAACAGCTTCCAGACCACAATTTTAATCGTAGAAAAGAAGGGGGTGTTAAAAATGCTTAATTACCTCCGCCAACGGAGTTTGAAGGAGGTTATTTTTTCTACCATGTTTGAGTGTTTGTTTGTGTGTGTGTTTGTTTGTGAACAGCTTCCAGACCACAATTTTAATCGTAGAAAAGAAGTTGTTAAAAATGCTTAATTACCTTCGCCAACGAAGTTGTAAGGTGGTTATGCTTTACCCCGTGGTTATGTGTTAGTGTTTGTGTGTGTTTGTTTGTGAACAGCTTCCTAACCACAAGTTTAATCGTAGAGTAATGAAACTTGCGGGGATTAATTGTTATGTAAAAAGCTGGAAATTATTAAACTTTGGAAGGTCAAGGTCAAAGGTCAAGCAAAAGGTCCAATTCACGTAATAAGCCATACATTTGGACATCGTAGTCACAGACACTTCAAACTTGGTTCATATTTGAGGGTATGAAAATCCAAGCAACAATACATGTTAAGGTCAAAGATCAAGGTCGAGCAAAAGGTCGAGAAATATGCTGCTGCCGCGGCGGAGGTCTGCGCTTTAATTAGTGCCCATCCGGTTACTATTAAAATAATAATAATAATAATAATAATAATAATAATAATAATAATAATAATAATAATAATAATGCCAAGAGCTCTAACAATTGATGCACCCAATAATTTGACAAGCGCACGAGGGGAGAGAGAGAGAGAGAGAGAGAGAGAGAGAGAGAGAGAGAGAGAGAGAGAGAGAGAGAGAGAGAGAGAAGGGAGTTAATTTCACTCCAAGATAACGAATCATAAAAATCCCTAATTAGCAAAGTAATGATTGTGAAATAATCATCACGAACTTGTTCGAACACTTTGGAAAAGTTGCGACGACTTTCATAACGTCTAGTTTCGCGTGAGAAATAAATTTAGTTTATTTATATATGTTTGTTGTGTGATATTTACTAATTATATCTTTCGCTTATAAACAAAAATTATGTACGTAATATTTCTTATTTACGTTTATAAGATGCAAATGTTTATTATATAGGAAATATTTTATTTCAATGTTGTTACTGTTCTTAAAATATATAATTTTTCCTTGTTTCCTTTCCTCACTGGGCTACTTTTCCTGTTGGGGCCCCTTGGCTTATAGCATTCTGCTTTTTCCAACTAGGGTTGTAGCTTAGCAAATAATAATAATAATAATGATAATAATAATAACATTGTACCAACCGTGTGTCACATGAACGTTCATAGTAACGAAATTTCATTTTTTGTATATATTATGCTAGTATCTTCGCTCTCCCCTCTGTTTTTCTCACCGTTAACTGTTAACCGGTGCGGTGTCGGTTGAACAGGAAATTGCCTGTTATGTCTTTTGTGCCTTTTTTTCCTGGAGTTTATGTATATAAAAGCGAGTGTTCTGTAATAAAGTTACTCAGTTGCTTTCATCCTGCCTTTGAGTCACAACCTTCCCTCGGCTCGTTACAACATATACATATGACTGTCTAAACGTATTCATGTGTCTGTAATTCTAGAGAATTTACAGATGGAAGATGCATTTGTTTATAAATCTTATATACACTTGTATGAGTAATTATTTTATGCAATTGGTTAGTGCACTTATGTATAAACAATTGTTACATGAGACTGGATAAAGCATGTATGTCGGCTACTTATGTATGTATCTATTTATATACTTCTACCAAAGTATTTATAATTACGTTCTTTAATTCTATCTCCATCTTTCTTACAAGTTACGGAAACTTAGTGGGAATATCAATAACACAAAATTCGATAAAGAGAAGGACACTCCAAAATCAAACCATTGTTCTCTAATCTTGGGTAGTGCCATAGCCTCTGTACCATGGCCTTTCACTGTCTTGGGTTAGAGTTCTCTTGCTTGAGGGTACATTCAGGCACACTATTCTATCTTATTTCTCTTCCTCTTGTTTTGTTAAAGTTTTCATAGTTTATATAAGAAATATTTAAATGTTACTGTTCTTAAAATATTTCATTTTTCCTTGTTTCCTTTCCTCACTGGGCTATTTTCCCTGTTGGGACCCCCGGGCTTATAGCATCTTGCTTTTCCAACTATCATTGTAGCTTAGCAAGCAATAATAATAATAATAACAATAATAATGATAATAATAATAATCCAAGTTGCGTTTAAGGCTATATATTCATTGGTAAACCCAAAGTTACTATCATTGTAATTTGAGGATATGTCTGACTACAGGGCCATCAGCAGCCATTGCCAGGCCCACCATGGTCTTAGCATGGTAGGAGGAAGTTTTATGAGCTACTTGTTTGGGTCTAACTGTTGGGTGTAGGGTTTCTAAGAGAGTACAATGACTAATTCCTTCCCGTTACTGCTCACGAGAGACCTTTAAAACCTTACTGTCTCAATGTCTCTACCATATCTTTCAGTTCCCTTCAGGATTCCATCATGAAACCTTACTGTACAACCCTCATTCGACCTAAGGGTCTTCTTTAGTCTTGAAATTCAATAACATTGCACGACCCCAGAGTGTAAGTTGGAAAAACGAACAGTAAAGCCGCTCTTCTAAGAGAAGGACACTCCGAAATCCAACCATTGTTCTCTAGTCTTGGGTAGGGCCCTAGCCTCTGTACCTTGTTCTTCCACTGTCCTGGGTTAGAGTTCTCTTGCTTATGGATAAATTCAGGCACACTATTTCAAGCGTTTTATTTCCTTTCCGCATTGGGCTATTTTACTTGTTGGAGGCCTTGGGCTTTTAGCAACCTGCTTTTCCAACTAGGGTAGTAGCTAAGCAAGTAATAATATTAAAAGAAAAACTGGCCTCAAACGTTACAAACATGCATATCTCATCTCTCTTAAGAGAGAAGGGATGAAAGTATTGCATGGTAACTAAAGTCAGAGTTACTTTAGCTAAGCAAGTAATAATAATAAAAAGAAAAACTTGCCTTAAACGTTACAAACATGTAGATCTCATCTCTCTTAAGAGAGAAGGGATGTAAGTATTGCATGGTAACTAAAGTCAGTTACATGAACAAATTTTCTGGTATAATCACCAAGAGACCAAACAGAATGGGTCCCTAGAGATTGTAAACGAAGCAGGGGAAGGAAGAGAAGACGATTGATTGACAAGCTGAAACATTTTGCGGGTATAGACTGGTATAGAAAGACCATAAACAGGCGGGAGTGGAAGGACATGTCTGAGGCCTTTGTTCCTTAGTGGACTAGCAGGATGATGATGATTATATATATATATATATATATATATATATATATATATATATATATATATATATATATATATATATATATATATATATATATAGTGTACGCGACCCGTCAAAAATTACGGCTAAATATTTAGATATTTAGATCTATACATACGCATACACAAGGCAACCCCTCTCACCAGGGTATGACTACTCCTCACTTCTTACCCGAGGGACGGGGATAGCCTATGTGACCGAAAAAACATATATATATATATATATATATATATATATATATATATATATATATATATGTGATGCTTTGTTGGGCATTTTCTTTTTCTTTCATTAAGCACCACTTTAATATTATTTTAATTAAATAAATGTATCTCTTCAATCCTTTCAGTGCAAAAATATTATTTAATTCTAGACCCTCAGGAAAGTGGGTGATGGTAAAATGCCGTATAGTTCCTTAATTTTACTTCTGGAACTTTGATGTACATTAGCTTTACAGTAATCTTCTACATGGTTTTAAATACAGACTGGAAGTTTATAAATTCTTGAAGATTGGAGGCTGCAACCGTAGACTTCTGCTACCACATCAGCATTCGGTATGCGAAATACTTGACTTCTATTTATGCGGTTTGGGGATCGCTTCTTCATAGCTGTGTCTTCTCATGGACACGCTTCTTGGTAATTTCTCCTTCATCGAAGATCATCTTCTACCTCCCGGTTGGAAAGTAATTTGTTGGCAGTTAGGGAACTCGGTCCCTTCGTTGTCCGTCTTTGTAAATATCTTGTTGTTAACTTGACGTTTCGTTAGTGCCGGCCAAACTGTGCACCACGGGTAAGGCCTCCCCCATGACGGGGGGAGAGGGAGAAGGGACAACCGTTTAACGCGGTTACTTGTAGGGAAGAGCTCCTTTCTTTCTGCGCTTGTTGCTTAAGTATCCCAGAACAAGGGCGTTGTAATTGCGTCACGTCATGTGACTCTTCTTGTGTTCTATTGGTCCCTTCATCTGACGTAATGGTAACGTCATACATATGTCACTTCCGATTTCTCGGCAAGGTAACCGACGCGCATTCCAATTGCGTTGTTTTGGCCAATTTATCGCTTATGTCAGCACTTTTCACAAACAGTGCCTCTCAACTACCACCTCACTCTAATTTTATTTTTCTCGTCTCTCTCTCTCTCTCTCTCTCTCTCTCTTTATTTCAATGTCTCTCTATCGTTTAACTAACGAACAAAACTCATAAAATACTTGATCAAATACACATATCACCTTATTTAGTAGGAATTATTTTCCTTTACATGACACCACTCGGTCACGTACCTGAATTCCTGTGGAATTCACATCTTATCAACTCATTTCATGGTTTACCCAAAAATAATTCATCAATAATTCATTATCACCAAAAGAAATACATTTCAACACAATAAATCAAAACCATTATCATCAAATAATATGCATTTCAATGCAATAAATCAAAATCATCATCATCAAAACAATATGCACCTTAGTGCAATAAACCAAAATCATCTTCATCAAAAGAAAATCATCATCAATCATTTTTAAAATAATGCAATTGCATAAGTTTATCATCAATATATGTTTAGGAAAAACTTCCTATTCCCTTCAAATAATTCAACACAATATTGAAACATATTATTTTTCTTAATTCTTGATAATGGAATATTTAACCCTCAATTCACTGGGTACGTAAGGCAAAATTAATAATGTCTTCTGTGTTCAACTGTGCAATCAATTAGGAAATGCCTTTACATTTAATTTCTATTCAATTCATATTTTCCATTACCTATGACCTCAAAATCTTGGTCTTATTGATGTAAACACAAAAATCATTTCTTCAATGCAATGCAATAAATGGCAGAAAATAAATGTTCAAACATACATAATATCAATTCAAATCAATCAAAATATTTCTGCAACAAAAAATATAATTATGTGTCATGCACATTATAACTCATTAAGAGTATTACTCATTTGTAATCAGTATCAATAAACATTTGTAAAATATCATTATGGTACCTTATTTACTCATCAACATTATCATGATAAATCATTGTTAATTAATGGCATCAAAAGAAATATTTCTCACCTTCTTCATAAAAATAATGAGTAAAATCAAAAACTCAAATATATCAATGTCTTAAATCATCAAACATCATATTCAATACATAACAAAATCATGTTCATAAATTTGAATCTTATTTGCACCTTGTCTGCGTATTATTTTTATCTCAAGAACTTCAATTCTCAACCATATATATCGTATTCAGAAGGATATTCATAAAATTCAAGTGACAGGAACTTACATTTCAATGTTAAAACTTTTCTTTAAAGAAACCAATTGCAGACTGTCTCAATTAAACACCTTATTTATCCTTTCTTCAAGGATTCATCTACTACACAGGCATAAAAATCATTTCGGGTGTTTCCACACACACTTTTTTTTTTTAACTTCAAAATGAAAGGTTTAATTATTGTAACTCACCATATGTACTTAATTGTTCACTATTACCTGCATAATTATTATGGGCCTAAAATAACCCTTTGAGACATTCAACTTCAAAGTTCATTATTGGTGCACATCTTATCTTTTAATCACTTAAATCTTTCTTTCTTCATAATTATTTAAGTTAACTTCATCATCATCAAAACATAATAAAATTCATTGTATACATGCATGTTTATCATTGTTACACGTGTTACACTACAAAAAAATATCAATCAATGCATCGCCTATAAAATGCAGTAATAATTCTTTTGCTCTAATGGCATCATTATTTATTCAAACTTGCAAACAAAATCAATACATTTGTAAATATTCAATCACCTATGGGTTCATATTTCACCTGTCTTCATTACCCATAACTTTATCAAAACTTTTCATCTTAGTTTGCAACTCAATATTCTCTGTGGTCCCTTAATTAATTGTTTGGAGACATTTATGATTTGGACCTTCTTTGTTGATTACGGAATACATATTCAAATCCTAGGATAACACACTTTACATAATTAAAGATTTCACTCATTTGTTACCCTCAATATTTGTATGAGTGCCCAGATATTTTTATTTCATTTCCCAAGGAGTTTAGTAGTCTTTCTTAAATCTACCTAACAAAAAAAAATCTGTTTCCCATATACCGAGTTATTTCAAAGTAAATTTGTTCTCTTTAAGTAATTGTTATTAGTCTTCTATGTTGGTCTATATATAGTTCGCAGGACATCCTCAACCCCTTGCTATTATTTTATTTGCCCCTTTTTTTTTTTTTTCTCTATTTTAACTTGACTTATCATGGCTTATTTCACCCTTCTTACTACAAGAAAAATATTGCACAGTTTTCATTAATCTCTAATAAATTCGGGTGCATTGCCCAAGAGAATATCTATAGACACGAATGTCTAGTTATTTATCCTGGTCTCAAATTATTCTGTTACAGACTCATCAACCCTTCTTTGTTAAATCAAATTCTATGTAAACCAGTATGTTTTTATCATTTGTCAAGTTCTGGGAACAGAGTCCCTGGTAATCCATTGGTATCACCACTATGGGATTGAGAAAATGCAATCGTAATTTCTAAAGGATCCTTACCCTTATATGACCTTTATAATTCTTATATGTAGGCTTTAATTTTACGATCTCAAACATTTATCTTAGGTCAAAAATTTATTTCATCATTAAATGCAGTCTTTGATTACTGGATGTCCTACTAACTTGAGCATGAGTTTTTGTTAGTATTTTGTTAGTATGTCAGGAATTTCTATTCATGAACAAGTATTTCTCCCTATTCTTTGTATGTATTCCTTTAAGCAATATGCCATCCTGTTATATGATTCCTATTTTTGGGAGTAATTCATCTACATCATTCCTATTAACCTTTGGTTTCTCTTGTTCTATTTTAATTCTTCCTATTTCTAGGTCTCCTGCCTGACAACTGAAACAAAATATTGGTAGTTATATTTCCTTTTAACATCTTCCTGTCCTTTTAAATAACCTTTATTTTATCATCATAAACCTACCAATAAAGTGATTTATCCTGGACAAACATCCAGTACTTTAAGGCTCCTAAGATTCCTTTTATTCTTTCATCCACAATAGTCCTTCTTGGACTGCAAAATCACAATCATTCTTATGAGCAATAAGCACATATACTCTATGCCCTAAACAAATTTTTAAACTTCTCTTGACCATTATTTGGATAATCTATCCTACTCGGTTATTTTCATTTAATTTAAGACTACTCTCATGATACATTACCCTTCTTCGGGTTTTACCTTTTTAATGAGACATTTCTTTTTATATTTATGAGGCTTCACACATTATTTTTATAACTCCTGGTTAAGAGATCGGGTTAAGGTAATGTAGGATCAAAATTCATTTCTCTTCATTATTTATAGCCTTCTATTTCATTTGCACACTACATATTTTTAGGTTAACTTTATTTTAAGGCTTGGGTAATTTAGCAAATACTGCTTATTATCCCTAAGATCCTATCATTCCAAAAAAAAAATCTTTTACATCTGTCAACCTTAGTGGAGCAGGATTTCCACTTTAACCCTTATTTCTCTACATATCTTAAATCTATCTACTCTGTTTACTTACCCTATTCAAATCTAGGGATGGGTCACTCTTTAATCTGGTTCTTTATCCTGCTATTCTCCCTATTCTAGACTAGTTTTATTATTTTTATGGCTCTATATTCTTACTAAACTTAGTAACATCACTCTATAGGCTTATTCTTTCTGTCTCCAAATTTAGATCATCATTCTGTCAATAGTTAGAGGAGCTGAGTGAGCCCGTCGACTTCACTCTAATTTTTAACATTCTTCGAAATGCTAATAGCCGTGAATGGCTTGTATTCTTTGACCATGGTACTTACAATATTTTACTCCTCAATAATCGAGCCAAACATTATTTATTATCGGGATAGACATGTCATTTATATTCTACTTATGATGATCTACTAGTCTAACTTCTATCCTCATTGGGTAATATATCTCGGGAGATTTATAAGGAGTCTTATTGATTCATTTTAACACTCACCGTGTTCGTTATGGGGCGTTGGCTGATAGGTAATATTTCATGATTCATACCGGTATTTAAAAAGTTTTAATAAGTTTTTGACAGTTTCTCTGGGCAGGTTCTGGCGCCGATGTTTCTATTCTTTTCTGCCTAACCTATCGCCTGCAATGGCTAATCTCTGCCTATTTCTCATCTATCCCTATTTCTATGCTCCTTATGGTAAATTTTTTTTTTTTTTTTTGCCCCTTTCTGATTACCTAACTGTAATCTCTACTCCTTTATTTTAGAAGTCATTACCCGCCATTCAGATGAGTTATTTTATCTGGAGTAGTATTAATTAATTAGTGTGCTTGTATTTTCCTTCATCTGAACTGCATTATTGTCTCTTTTGACAGACTCTGGCATCCTATTTTTAGTTAACCTATTTTCTTTATCTCTGCGGGTTATTTTTATTTAGGCATCATTATGACTTCTCTAGCTAAATTCTAGCTTTTATATTTTCAGTACTGATCAGACTTTTTTTTATTTAATAGCATCATAGCTCATTTATTATTCATATGCCTATATCTTCATCTTAAATCTTTGTGCCTAACAACAACATATTTCTTTTAATTCTATAAGCCTATAGCTTCAATTGCCTATGACATTTATTTCTTGGAATTCCCTTTTTTATTTAGGCTATTCTATTTTATTCACTGTATTTCCGTCGACATTCTATTTTATTTATATGGCGCCTGTCATATATTGACAAGGAGTATATCTATTTTTGGATACTCTTCCTATTTCTCAACTTTATTTCTCCTTGTCTTTTTAATCAATTTCCATTTCCCTTTCTTAGTCTGGAGTCTGTTTCTCCTGTCAAATTCGTCTCCTACAAAGTGGCCAGTTTTGTAAAAGACTTGTCTTTGACAAGTAGAATCATACCCTGACTATCTCATTTTTTTTTCCTTTCTTTATTTTAAGCCTGCACTTCTCACAAATAAAATTTCATACTTCATCTTTGTATCGTTTTTGAACGATATCTTAAGGCTCTATTGGGAAATGTTACAAAAAATGACATCTTTATTCATCATTTGGCACATTTTGGCATTTAATTCTCTACGTAACCTGACGGTTCATACCCCTTGATTTTTACTTGTTTGCATTTCATTTCTGCATATCATTTTATTTTCACCCTTAAATTTTGGAAGCAGGTATTTCTCAATATTCTATCACTGTATTGCATCCTAGTATATCAACTATATTTGCCAGAGTCTCCATAAGATAAAATAGTCACTTGCAACGTGGATGTACCTCCGCTACATATGCCTATCTTTCCTATATAAAATTTTTCGTCTTCCTGACTTCCTTTCTATCCGGCTAACTATTTTTAATTGTTTTCTGTTCACTATTTGGAGGATTTGTATTTCACTTTCTTTGTGCCGGAGGGCTTTCTGAGAAGTGTCTTTGTTTAATTTCATGATGGGGTTCTTTATCTCTGTGCCTGCCTTTCTCCCTGTATGTTTTCCCTTTTTCATTATTTTGCCTAATTTCTATCCCCTTTTTATGTAATCTTTCCCTAGACCTAAATGTGTCATCTTTATTTCTTTAAACTGTCTTTGACCTAAATTTCTGCCCATTATTCTATTTAACTCTAGGGTAATTTTTGCGCCTCGTTCCAGTCTGCTGTTCGAACTTCCCTGCATCTATTTAAATTACTCAAAATTTCTCTGGTAGGTTTTTGTGGCTATTAGTCCCTTAGGATTTTTCTTCCTGATTTCCTATCATTTTGCTATTTTCCCTTTTCTTTTTGTAAAACTCATATCTAGGATGCTATTTTTCACACTTTTTTTTTTTTTTTTTTTAATGCCTCATTTATTTCTATATATAGGGAATTATCATTAGCAATAAACTTACCTTTAACAAAGGAATCTTGTTCCTTTTACTGTTGCTACGTGATCCTCCATTTGTGTGGCAAATTCATTTACCGAGCCACCCTCATATTTTACCTATAGGAACTTTTGTAGATTTGTTAACCTGTCTGTCTCTTTGACTGATCGCCATAATTGCCTACATTATTTTTGAAACTCACTCAGATTTGCTGCATTTTTAAATTACTTACCATTCAAGGTTATGTGAGCATCACTTACATTTGTATACACGGTTAACATAGCCTGTTTAATTCTGCTGTCTCATTGTTTATTCTCAGACTAACTATTCTACTTTCAATATCAGCTAACCACTTACATACGGCATATTTCTCTAACCTTCTTTTATCTTGGTTATTCCTACCTATATTTCCACAAAACTGTGTTAATTTCCCTACTGAATTCATGTTAGCGGGGTTAGTAATTTTTGTCAATTCTTCAAACTCACTTTTTTTTTTTTTTTTTTTTTTTTTTTTTTTTTTTATGGGACGTTGCTCGTTTGTATTTTTCACCTACTTGCGTAATTCTAAATCATATTTCCCTTTTACATATTCTTTGGGCTAACATCATTACCATCACTTTAAAAAATCATAATACATCTTATTTTACACAAGAAAAAATACAAAGTAATTCATGCATCATTCAAGAAACCCTAGCGAATAAAAAAAAAATCCTATTCTTAAACGAGAGACAAGTTTTTTTTTTTTTTTTTTTTCACTTTTAAACTGAGAGACTTATTTAAGAGAGAGATTCTTTTACTCACATTTCTTCTTTCTTGTCCTTTTGTTTTCATCTTCTTCGCTTAGGTAATGATTTCTTGTGTTTAGACTCTTGCTTCGTCTCACGTCCTCACTATTTTTCTGAGTTTCTTGATGTTTATTCTGCAAAGGTGTACAACTGGTATCTGGAAGAATTTAGTCATCAATATATGCACTGAAAAATATCATCACGGCATTTTATCCATTTAAGCTGCCACCATTTGTGATGCTTTGTTGGGCATTTTCTTTTTCTTTCATTAAGCACCACTTTAATATTATTTTAATTAAATAAATGTATCTCTTCAATCCTTTCAGTGCAAAAATATTATTTAATTCTAGACCCTCAGGAAAGTGGGTGATGGTAAAATGCCGTATAGTTCCTTAATTTTACTTCTGGAACTTTGATGTACATTAGCTTTACAGTAATCTTCTACATGGTTTTAAATACAGACTGGAAGTTTATAAATTCTTGAAGATTGGAGGCTGCAACCGTAGACTTCTGCTACCACATCAGCATTCGGTATGCGAAATACTTGACTTCTATTTATGCGGTTTGGGGATCGCTTCTTCATAGCTGTGTCTTCTCATGGACACGCTTCTTGGTAATTTCTCCTTCATCGAAGATCATCTTCTACCTCCCGGTTGGAAAGTAATTTGTTGGCAGTTAGGGAACTCGGTCCCTTCGTTGTCCGTCTTTGTAAATATCTTGTTGTTAACTTGACGTTTCGTTAGTGCCGGCCAAACTGTGCACCACGGGTAAGGCCTCCCCCATGACGGGGGGAGAGGGAGAAGGGACAACCGTTTAACGCGGTTACTTGTAGGGAAGAGCTCCTTTCTTTCTGCGCTTGTTGCTTAAGTATCCAGAACAAGGGCGTTGTAATTGCGTCACGTCATGTGACTCTTCTTGTGTTCTATTGGTCCCTTCATCTGACGTAATGGTAACGTCATACATATGTCACTTCCGATTTCTCGGCAAGGTAACCGACGCGCATTCCAATTGCGTTGTTTTGGCCAATTTATCGCTTATGTCAGCACTTTTCACAAACAGTGCCTCTCAACTACCACCTCACTCTAATTTTATTTTTCTCGTCTCTCTCTCTCTCTCTCTCTCTCTCTTTATTTCAATGTCTCTCTATCGTTTAACTAACGAACAAAACTCATAAAATACTTGATCAAATACACATATCACCTTATTTAGTAGGAATTATTTTCCTTTACATGACTATATATATAGTAGGATATTATATATATATATATACATATACATATATATATATATATATATATATATATATATATATATATATATATATATATATATATATATATATATATATATATATGTTTATATATATATATATATATACATACCACGGCAGTAAATCTGCCACAAACAAGATGACGTCCAGTTCGGTCGTTTTCGCTATCTCGGTATCATCAAACGTAGAACTTTATCTAATTAGAGACAAGTTTCTCGAAGTTGCTCCGTCATCATGCTGGTGATACAGGTTTTCCTCCTCCTCCTCCTCCTCTTCCTCCCCCTCCCCCTCCCGCTCCTCCTCCTCTCCCTCCTCCTCCTCCTCTTCCTCCTCCTCCTCCTCTTCCTCCCCCTCCCCCTCCTGCTCCTCCTCCTCTTCCTCCTCCTCCTCCTCTTCCTCCCCCTCCCCCTCCTCCTCCTCTCCCTCCTCCTCCTCCTCTTCCTCCTCCTCCTCCTCTTCCTCCCCCTCCCCCTCCTGCTCCTCCTCCTCTTCCTCCTCCTCCTCCTCTTCCTCCCCCTCCCCCTCCCGCTCCTCCTCCTCTCCCTCCTCCTCCTCCTCTTCCTCCTCCTCCTCCTCCTCCTCTTCCTCCCCCTCCCCCTCCTGCTCCTCCTCCTCTTCCTCCTCCTCCTCCTCTTCCTCCCCCTCCCCCTCCCGCTCCTCCTCCTCTCCCTCCTCCTCCTCCTCTTCCTCCTCCTCCTCCTCTTCCTCCCCCTCCCCCTCCTGCTCCTCCTCCTCTTCCTCCTCCTCCTCCTCTTCCTCCCTCTCCCCCTCCCGCTCCTCCTCCTCCTCCTCCTCCCGATCCTCCTCCTCTTCCTCCTCCTCCTCCTCTTCCTCCCCCTCCCCCTCCTCTTCCTCTTCCTCTTCCTCCTCCTCCTCCTCCTCCCCCTCCCCCTCCCACTCCTCCTCCTCTTCCTCCTCCTCCTCCTCTTCCTCCTCCTCCTCCTCCTCTTCCTCCCCCTCCCGCTCCTCCTCCTCCTCCTCCCCCTCCCGCTCCTCCTCCTCTTCCTCTTCCTCCTCCTCCTCCTCCTCTTCCTCCCCCTCCCTCTCCCGCTCCTCCTCCTCCTCCACCTCCTCCTCCTCCTACTCCTCCTCTGTTCTGACTTCTTCCAAATCCTAAGTATATTAGTAAAAAATTATTCATGTAACTATACGATGATGTATAAATGTTATACATTGTGAGATTGTGAATGTGTATTTCATAATAAAAGAACAAAATTTTTTATTCACTTATTAACTTAGTCCTTTTTTCTTTCTATTAGAATTCCAACAACAATGACAACAACAACAATAACAAACAACAACAACAACAACTAAACGCCTCTCCACCTAAGCGAGGACCCACGAGAGCCAGGCAATGGCTGCTGATGACTTCAGCAGGTAGATCTACGCTGGGGGCTGGGAGGCTATTCAGCAGCCGAGTGTAACTAGAAGAAATTCCTGCTCTTATACTATGAGGTAGCCTCCTGGTTAATACAGTGATACCGTGTTCACCTAGCATTCGCATGGCATCAGATCGATCCCCACCCGAGACCGTGAGTTTAAGCTGATTACTGGGGCGGCCACTGTTGTGGTTGGGCACCCCAAAACCACCCATTCTTAGATCACAAGGATGGTGAGGTTGCTGACACTACAAGAAACTATCGAGCTTGAGCGGGACTCGAACCCTAGTCCGGCAGATCGCCAGGCAAGAACGTTTCCAGAAGGCCACCCAACCTGCTGTTTGTTTGTTTGTTTTTTTTTTTTTCTTTTTTTTTTATCGATAGATTCTTTAAACTTTGTGCTTCTATAAAGAGAAGATTAGCAAATCTCTGATAGCAAAAATAACTGTACAAATATTATAATGAGCTAGAGAACATGCTTCCATGACTTTCTATATCTTTTTCCTATTGTCATACAATCAAAATAACGATTATAATAATCTTAATAATGATTAAAATAATAATATTGATAATGATATTAATCGCACCATTATAATAACAATAAATAAAAAAACTTAAGGTGAGGTTGGTTTACATAATAAATTTTTTTTTTCAAATTTCTTCGAATTCTTACACAATTATAATAGTGATGATACTAATATTAATAATGATTAAAAGAATAATAGTGAATATTAATAATAATTAAAAGAATAATAATGAGTAGTAATAATGATTAAAAGAATAATAATGAATAGTAATAATGATTAAAAGAATACCAGTCATTAAAAATAATGATTAAAAGAATAATAGTGAATATTAATCATGATTAAAAAAATAAAAGTGAATATTAATCATGATTAAAAAAATAAAAGTGAATATTAATAATGATTACAAGAATAATAGTGAATATTAAAAATTATTGAAAGAAAGATAGTGAATATTAATAAAGTTTAACAAAATAATAATGAATACTAATAATGATTAAAAGAATAAGTGAATATTAATAATAATTAAAAGAATAATAATGAATAGTAATAATGATTAAAAGAATAATAGTGAATATTAATAATAATTAAAAGAATAATAATGAATAGTAATAATGATTAAAAGAATAACAGTGAATAAAAATAATGATTAAAAGAATAATAGTGAATATTAATAATGATTAAAAAAATAAAAGTGAATATTAATAATGATTACAAGAATAATAGTGAATATTAAAAATGATTGAAAGAATGATAGTGAATATTAATAAAGTTTAACAAAATAATAATGAATACTAATAATGATTAAAAGAATAAGTGAATATTAATAATGATTAAAAGAATAAGTGAATATTAATAATGGTTAAAAGAATAAGTGAATATTAAAAATGATTGAAATAATAGTCTTCCCATCTTGTTCCCATTTTTATATGGGGTCGCCGTTGCAGATGAGCCGTTTCCATCTTTTTCTATTCTGCGCTTCTGCCTCATCAATTCCCTTCTCCTGTAAGTTTCCTCTCACACACTCCCTCCATCTCTTTCTTGGTCTCCCTCTTCTTCTTCTTCCCTGAACCTCCATCTCCATAGTATGTCTCCCAACGTGGT
Source organism: Palaemon carinicauda (assembly GCF_036898095.1). Taxonomy (NCBI): domain Eukaryota; kingdom Metazoa; phylum Arthropoda; class Malacostraca; order Decapoda; family Palaemonidae; genus Palaemon; species Palaemon carinicauda. The sequence goes on along the minus strand of NC_090766.1, from coordinate 10,815,926 downwards.
CCTCATCTCTCCTCATCAGGTGTCCATACCATCTCAGCCTCCCTTCCTGCACTTTCTTTGATATTTCCACCACCTTTGTCGACCCCCTTATGTAGTCATTTCTTATCCGATCCTCTCTTGTCACCCCAGACATCTACCTAAGCATTCTCATTTCTGCCACATCCATCTTCTTCTCCTCTGTCTTCCTCATGCTTGCTGTTTCCGTTCCATACAGCATTGCTGTTCTTACCACTGTCATGAAATTTTCCTTTTAACCTCAGTGGTATTCTTTTGTCACAAAGAACTCCCGGGGCAGCTCTCCAGTTGTTCCAACCTGCCTGTACCCGATGTTTAACTTCATCTTCCATACCTCCTCCAGCGTTAACAAAGGATCCCAAATACTTAAACTTATCAACTCTCTTTATCTGTTTTCCTCTAAGATGAATACTTTCTCTATCATCCCCCTCACTGGTGGTACACATATATTCTGTCTTAGATCTACTTATTCTCATTCCTCTGTCCTCCAGTACTTGCCTCCACCTCTCCAATTTCATTTCCAGATCTTCCTGCTCTCTGCGCACAGAACAATATCATCTGCATACAATATGTTCCATGGTACGGCCTCCTTTACCTCTTCTATTAAACGTCCATCACTATGTTAAAGATAAATGGGCCCAGAGCTGACCCTTGGTGTAATCCTACTCTCACCTCAAAACCCTCTGTCTCCCAAGCACTGCTCCTCACTCTAGTAAATACATTACGGTACATCTCTTGTGTCAGTTGAACGTACTTCTCTGGCACCCTACTCTCTCTCAGACTCCTCCATACCTCTTGTCTTGGGACTGGGTCATAAGCCTTTTCAAGGTCAATGAATACCACATGCAGGTCTCTTTACTCTTCCCGGAATTTCTCCATTAGTTGCCTCAGGCAAAATACACCATCTGTTGTTCCCCTCCCCTTCATAAATCCCATCTGCTCTTTACCTATTTCTACTTCTTCTCTTAGTCTGGCATCTATCATCCTTTCCAGTATCTTCAAAGTGTGGGACATCAATTTAATACCTCTGTAAATCCCACACTCTTGGACATCACCTTTCCCTTTGAAGATTGGGATCATTATACTCCCACGCCACTCATCTGGTATCTTTTCTTGCTCAAAAATCTTTATCATGAGATCGTACAGTATATCCACTCCTTCATCTCCTAAGGCTTTCCATGCCTCCACAGGAATCATGTCTGGTCCAGTTGCCTTCCCATTCTTCATTTTCCTCAGTGCAGTTATTACCTCTTGCCTGGAGAAACTTATTACCATGCCAAAATTCACCAGTCCATCCTCTCTTAATAATCTATAATTTTCTTCATTTAACAGCTGTTCAAAATATTCTTTCCATCTTTTAACAATGTCTCCCTCCTTTCTAAGTACTACACCATCTTGATCTTTTATTTGTTTGATGTGTGTAATATCTTTGGTGCTCTTATTTCTAGTCTTCGATAGCTTGATCATATTGTTTAATCCTTCCTTTGTCCCCAGCTCATTATACACATCATCATATGCCTTAGCTTTAGCTTGGACTACTACCTTCTTCACCACCTTGTTTTTCTCTTTGAACCTCTCTCGGTCTTCCCCTGACTGTGACTCTTCCCATCTCTTCTTTGCCTCCTTCTTATCTTTTACAACTTCCCAATTTCTTCACTCCACCACCAACTCTCCTTTTCTTCCCATATGATACCAGATGTCTCTCCTAGCAGCTCCTTTCCATGCCTTCTCATAACTGCTGCATTTCGTGTCCACCATTCTTGAACATCTTCAATTCCTCTATCAATATCCTCCAAAACCCTTCTCTTAAACTCTCTCATCTTATCTCCTTCTCCCACTAGTTTGTACCATTTAATTTTCCGTAACCCTTTAGGTTTAGCTTTTCTTTCCCTTTTTAGGCCTAAGTCCATACATAGAAGTCTGTGTTGGGGGGCTACATGGTCACCTGGGTTAACCTTGCAGTTCTTGACCTCCACCAACTTTATCCTTTTATACAGGAAGTAGTCTATCTGGGAGCATCTTTCCCCATTCCTATAAGTGTTCCCTTTTCTTCTTAAAGAATGTGTTTACTATTGCCATGTCAAATGACACAGCAAGTCCACAACACTCTTTCCTTCTGGGTTTCTCTCCCAATTCCATGGCCCCCATGCACCGACCAATTGCCTCATTCTCACTTTCAACATGGCCATTCAAATCTGCCCCCCCGCAATGACCCTCTTCTGTTCTTCCAGTTCTTGCATTACGCCATGCATGTCTCTCCAGAAATTTCCCTTCTCCTCTTCTGTGCAACCAACTTGAGGAGCATATGCACTTATAATATTTAGAATCTCTCCTCCACAACACATCTTCAATCTGATGGTACGGTCATTCTTTCTATGCACCTGGACAATTCTATCCTGTTCTTAATACTAGGCAGACAGTTAATTCTAATAGCCAGGCCTTCTCCATCACGAGGCTCAATACTACGCAGTACTCTAGAAATTTTCCAGCTGTGACCAAGTTGTGGAATGATCTTCCTAATCGGGTGGTGAATCAGTAGATCTTCAAAAGTTCAAAGTTGGAGCAAATGCTTTTTTGTTGACCAGGCGGACATGAGTCTTTTTATAGTTTATTTATGAGATATTTGTTTTGATGTTGTTAATAGTTTATATATGACATGTCTGTTTTGACGTTGTTACTTATTTCAGAATGATGTATTGTTAATTTGTTCTCTTCATTTATTTATTCCTTTTTTCCTTTACTCACTAAGCTATTTTTCCCTGTTGGAGCCCCTGGCTTATAGCATCTTGCTTTTCCAACTAGGGTTGTAGCTTGGATAGTAATAATAATAATAATATCACCGCATTTTTCAGCTCACCAGACAGTACTATGCAAACTCCATTCCTACCTTGTTATTTGCTCCCGCTATAATATAGCTTATATCCATCACCCAACTCTTTAGCTTTATTTCCCTTCCATCGCGTTTCCTGCACACACATAGCATCTACTCTCTTTTCCCTCATCAAGTCAGCCACTTCTCTACCTCTCCCAGTCATGGACCCAACATTAAGCTGACATATTCTGAGTCCAAAAGGTACCCTGACACTTGCACGAATTTGTGGCACGCATTGTCACGACTCGAGTCGTGAACTGGCGTGAATTCGTCGTGAACTGGAGTGAACTCGTCGTGAACCTGTCGTGACATCGTGGCAAGTCGTGACGAGAATTTTGAAATGTTCAAAATTTTGGTCACGACAAAATTTCGTGAACGCGGCGTGAACTATGCTAAAATTATGCATGAACTCGTCGTGCCAGTTCGTGTCAATGTGGACAGGTGAGCTGTGATTCTGAGCTAATTTTTTTGTTTTTTTTTTTTTTTCATTTTCCAGTTCGTGCCACAAAATGTCACGACTTGCCACGACAAATTCGTGGCAAAAAGTCGTGCAAGTGTCAGCC
>NC_090766.1:10801994-10804494 GCF_036898095.1 Palaemon carinicauda | reverse complement strand
ACTTAAAGGATTCAAAATACCAACCAAACTAATCCTTAACCATTTTGAAATCCTTTCTCGAATCCTTTCTCGAATCCTTCTTCGATTTCCGTGAGCAGAAATCTGCTTCGAGAAGTGAAAAAAAGAAATCAAAAGGTAAACATTAAAATTACATTGCACTTACTGGGGTCAAGAAGGTTTTCCATTATCTCTTAACATAGAGCGCCGGAAAGGTCAAGAGATAAAAGGGAATCCAATGCTAGAATTCAGAATTTAATTCTTTCTATTTTTCAGGGGTTGAATTAAATGTAACCTTTTTTTTTTTTGAATAATGACTTTTTCGTAAAAGATTTTCTTTTTAGTAATGCATTTACTGAACCCGAGTTAATTATGTTAAACACTTACGCTTATCAGGAGGAAAAGATGTAGTCTTATTATTGTTGTTGTTATTGCTACTATTATTTTATTCTTATTATTATTACAAATATTATTACTATAATCATTATTAGTATCATTATTATTATGATTATTATTATTATCATTATTATTATTATCATTACCATTATTATTATTATTATTATTATTATTATTATTATTATAATCATCATCATTATCATTTCCCGGGAGAAGACCCTTTTTTAAACTGTACTTTTTATAATTTTCTGTCATATTATAGAAGAACTGTGAATGATATGGTATCCATAGCCTTCCTCATAAAAACATATCACTTTGCAATTTTTCAGCGACCATCTCTAACACACTTACTGATTCCATCCTATCCAACCGCTTCCAGACACCACTCATCTGGAACAGTGCGAAGAGAAGGTCGTTCCAGCTTCCACTTACTGATTCCCTCCTATCCAGCCCCTTCCAGACACCACTTATCTGGAACAGTGTGAAGAGAAGGTCGTTCCAGCTTCCACTTACTGATTCCCTCCTATCCAGCCCCTTCCAGACACCCCCTTATCTGGAACAGTGTTGAAGAGAAGGTCGTTCCAGCTTCCACTTACTGATTCCCTCCTATCCAGCCCCTTCCAGACACCCCCTTATCTGGAACAGTGTTGAAGAGAAGGTCGTTCCAGCTTCCACTTACTGATTCCCTCCTATCCAGCCCCTTCCAGACACCACTTATCTGGAACAGTGTGAAGAGAAGGTCGTTCCAGCTTCCACTTACTGATTCCCTCCTATCCAGCCCCTTCCAGACACCACTTATCTGTAACAGTGTTGAAGAGAAGGTCGTTCCAGCTTCCACTTACTGATTCCCTCCTATCCAGCCCCATCCAGATACCACTTATCTGGAACAGTGTGAAGAGAAGGTCGTTCCAGCTTCCACTTACTGATTCCCTCCTATCCAGCCCCTTCCAGACACCCACTTATCTGGAACAGTGTGACGAGAAGGTCGTTCCAGCTTCCACTTAATGATTCCCTCCTATCCAGCCCCTTCCAGACACCACTCATCTGGAACAGTGCGAAGAGAAGGTTGTTCCAGCTTCCACTTACTGATTCCCTTCTATCCAACCCCTTCCAGACACCACTTATCAGGAAGAGTGTGACGAGAAGGTCGTTCCAGCTTCCACTTACTGATTCCCTCCTATCCAGCCCCTTCCAGACACCCACTTATCTGGAACAGTGTGAAGAGAAGGTCGTTCCAGCTTCCACTTACTGATTCCCTCCTATCCAGCCCCTTCCAGACACCACTTATCTGGAACAGTGTGAAGAGAAGGTCGTTCCAGCTTCCACTTACTGATTCCCTCCTATCCAGCCCTTTCCAGACACCCCCTTATCTGGAACAGTGTTGAAGAGAAGGTCGTTCCAGCTTCCACTTACTGATTCCCTCCTATCCAGCCCCTTCCAGACACCACTTATCTGGAACAGTGTGAAGAGAAGGTCGTTCCAGCTTCCACTTACTGATTCCCTCCTATCCAGCCCCTTCCAGACACCACTTATCTGGAACAGTGTTGAAGAGAAGGTCGTTCCAGCTTCCAGGCTCCACTTTCGTCACCATTATCACAATAATTATCACCACTCTACCGCTTCGACCACCTGTAGCTCCAGCGCAGAGGCGCCCCCGGGCCCCCAACGGGTGATACCAGAGGAATGTAGTGGAGGGGACTCAAGTCGACTATCATTTGCCGAGTGCATTGGCAAGGTCTCGTTACCCGATATCTCTTCCTTGGGGATTTGAAGACAATGGCGTGGAGCCATATCGGGGGTGACGTACCAGAAATAATCAATTTTCGCTGTTGATGGACAAGCGTGTTTTGATGGTATAATGGCTTTTTAGCTTCGTGTGATAAGGATATGCATACATACATACATACACAGGCAGACATATATATATATATATATATATATATATATATATATATATATATATATATATATATATATATATACATAAATATATATATATATATATATACATATATATATATATATATATATATATATATACACACACATAAATATATATAAAGGAAAATATATTAATGTTAATCTTTCAAATACAACAAACCCAAGC
>NC_090766.1:10794494-10796994 GCF_036898095.1 Palaemon carinicauda | reverse complement strand
ATATTTAAAAAAAAAGCTGAAAAACTGAATTTAACATATCTCCATTAAATCAAAATTTCACGAGATCTCCGTGCTCTAAAACGTAGTAAAAGAATGATAGAATAAAAAACTAGCCTTGATACTAATAGAGAACATTAATTGTTCAGTAGCCACATTCCTCTTGGTAAGGGTAGAAGAGACTCTAGCTATGGTAACCAGCTCTTCTAGGAGAAGGACACTCCAAAATCAAACCATTATTCTCTAGTCTTGGGTAGTGCCATAGCCTCTGTTCCATGGTCTTCCACTGTCTTGGATGAGAGTTTTCTTCCTTGAGGGTACACTTGGGCACACTATTCTATCTTGTTTCTCTTCCTCTTGTTTTTGTTAACGTTTTTATAGTTTATACAGAAACTGTTTATTTCAATGTTACTCTTTCTGAAATATTTTATTTTCCGTTGTTTCCTTTCCTCACTGAGCTATTTTCCCTGTTGGATCCCCTGGGCTTATAGTACCCTGCTTTTCCAACTAGGATTGTAGCTTAGCAAATAATAATAATAATAATAATAATAATAATAATAATAAGGAATCCCACTTATATATATCATCCCATTTTCCCTTTTAAAACAAGTTCATTAATGCAATTAAAAGTTCTGATATCAACTTTTAATCTTAATGGTACATTTTTTTTATATGAACAGGAGAGGGAGGAGCAATAGCTATTATAAGTCAAATTAACAGTTCACGACTAGAGATTGCTTCAAATAGCAATGACTTAATGATAAAATATTATTATTATTATTGATAAAATATTATTATTATTATTATTATTATTATTATTATTATTACTAGCTAAGGTGCAACGCTAGATGGAAAACCATGATGCTATTATTATTATTATTATTATTATTATTATTATTATTATTATTATTATTATTATTATTATCATTATCATTGTTACTAGCTAAGCTACAACCCTCGATGGAAAAGAAGGATGCTATTATTATTATTATTATTATTATTATTATTATTATTATTATTATTATTACTTGCTAAGCTACAACCCTAGTTGGAAAAGCAGGATGTTGTAAGCCCAGGGATCCAACGGGGAAAATAGCCCAGAGAGGAAAGGAAAAAAGAAAAAAGCAAATATTTCAAGAAGAGTAACATTAAAATAAATAACTCCTATATAAACTATATAAACTTTAACAAAACCAGAGGAAGAGAAATTAGATAGAACAGTGTGCCCGAGTGTACCCTCAAGCAAGAGAACTCTGACCCAAGACAGTGGAAGGCCATGGTACAGAGGCTATGGCACTACCCAAGACTTGAGAACAATGGTTTGATTTTGGAGTGTCCTTCTCCTAGAAGAGCTGCTTGCCATAGGTAAGGTCTCTTCTACCCTTATAATGCTGGACTTAACTAAACTGCTTACTATACTTTTCTCTGTATTGTTACCTCCCCCAACGAAGTTGAAAGGAGGTTATGTTTTACCCCTGTTCGTATGTTTGTTTGTTTGTTTGTGTGTGTGTATGTGTGTTTGTTAGTGAACAACTTCCTGGCCACAATTTTAATCGTAGAATAATAAAACTTGCATGTATTAACCAATATGTGAAAGAGTTGGAAATGATTAAATTTTAGAAGGTCAAGGTCAAAGGGTCAAGCAAAATGTCAAATTCACATAATCAGCCATAAGTTTGGAAATCGTTGTTACAGACTTCAAAACTTGGTTCATATTTGAGTGTATGAAAATCCACACTAACTAATGCATGTTAAGGTAAATGGTCAAGTTCAAGAAATAAGCTGCCGTGGCGGAGGTCTACGCCCTACTGAATGCCCCTCTAGTTTATGTATGTTTTGTGTGGATTACAGGGGGGAAAACCAAACTATTTTTCATAAGTATAGTATTTTTTTTTTTTGTGACATCAAAATTTATTAATTTTTACTCATGTGAAACAATTTTCTTTTCATAAAATTCACGATTTAAATTACCTTATGTAGTTTGCCATCTAAACTACATACGTTTTGTTATTTAATTTTTCTTGGTTGATACTTGATAATTCATTACGCTTAAATAGTAAAACCAAAAAATTAATATATACGCCAATTAACAATCCTTCGCTCTTCCTAATCCCAAAAATCCTTCGCTCTTACTAATCCCAAAATCCTTCGCTCTTACTAATCCCAAAATCCTCGCTCTTACTAAACCCAAAATCCTTCGCTCTTACTAATCCCAAAATCCTTCGCTCTTACTAATCCCAAAATCCTTCGCTCTTACTAAACCCAAAATCCTTCGCTATTACTAATCCCAAAATCCTTCGCTCTTACTAATCCCAAAATCCTTCGCTCTTACTAATCCCAAAATCCTTCGCTCTTACTAAACCCAAAATCCTTCGCTCTTACTAATCCCAAAATCCTTCGCTCTTCCTAATCCCAAAATCCTTCGCTCTTACTAATACCAAAATCCTTCGCTCTTACTAATACCAAAATCCTTCGCTCTTACTAAACCCAAAATCCTTCGCTC
>NC_090766.1:10786994-10789494 GCF_036898095.1 Palaemon carinicauda | reverse complement strand
ACCCATCTACAGACTCCTCATTCCCTCAGCGCCCCTCCTACTCCCCCAGCAAACACTTCTCACTCCAAAAGCTACCCATAGGATACACAGCATCCCCTCCTCTCCTCCCCAGAATCCCATAGGACCCACTAAACCACCTATTACGCCCATCTAAGGATCCATGTAAGACACCCTCGCATGTGAAGAAGAATATTGCTTAATGACATCCGGGCAATCAAAAATGCTGGTTTTGCCAATTACAGGTAGCCAATTCGGTCGTGGTTTTTTTACGCCTCAGCCAGTCAATTGCGGTGGATTTTACGACGGCCACCAGTCAGGGCTCACATGTCGAGAAGTCATTGTCTCGTTTAAGAGCTAAAACACACAAGGGTTTTATTTCTTTCTTTTTTTCTTCTTTTTTTTGAGGTTTCTACGGCATAACCCGAGGTGTGTTTTTTTTTCTTCTTTTATGCCACTGTTGGTGAGAAACATTATGATCCTCTTTTGTTTGCTTTTACTTCTATACGATTATTATTATTATTATTATTATTATCCTTATTATTATTATTATTATTTGTATTATTATTATTTATTATAATATATATATATATATATATATATATATGTATGTATCTGTATATATACATATAGTTACACAAATATGTATATATATATATATATATATATACTGTATATATACAGTATATAGATATATATATATATATATATATGTATATATATATATATATATATATGTATATATACACAAATACATACATACAAAATTCTACATAAATACACATTACCCAATATCACCATTACAACCTACCTGGGAAACTTATCTTCTAGATAGCATAACGATATAACCTCATATTAACCTACTTCTTTAATCAAACCTTTTTATCATTTAACATTAACACCCTTTTCAGTTAAGACCACCGGGAGATTTCGCCTTTCGGATCAAATTAATTGCTATCTCTTCCCTTTCATTTTTATGACCCTTTCATATCTCCCTTTTCCATTAACGTAATTAAGGAACATTTTTCATCTCTTTAATGACTGTCAGTCGATGAGGGTCGGTTTAATAAAAATGATATTAATTTTTTCTAGGTGGGATTCTGAAATAATGTAAGTTTCCTTATTATTATAGCATATAGCTTCGTGAAACTTGTGATAATATAAATGTATATATTCGGTTTAGTAAACATCATGATGTTAGTTTTTTTTCTAAGTGTGATTTTCAAATGACGTTGGGTTCCTTATTCTTATAGTTTATAATTTCGTGATTTTTTAATCTTTATATGATATAAATGTATACTTTTTATGAGCTAATTATTATTATTATTATTATTATTATTAATATTATTACTAGCCAAGCTACAACCCTAGTTGGAAAAGCAATATGCTATAAGCCCAAAGGCTCCCCAGGGAAAAATAGCCCAGTGAGGAAAGGAAATAAGGAAATAAATGATGAGAACAAATTATTACTATTATTAGTATTATTATTACTAGCCAAGCTACAATCCTAGTTGGAAAAGCAAGATGCTATAAGCCCAAAGGCTCCTCCAGGAAAAATAGCTCAGTGAGGAAAGGAAATAAGGAAAAAATGATGAGAACAATTCATTATTATTATTAGTATTATTATTACTAGCCAAGCTACAACCCTAGTTGGAAAAGCAAGATTGTATAAGCCCATGGGCTCCAACAGGGAAAAATAGCACAGTGAGGAAAGGAAATAAGGAAATAAATAAATGATGAAAACAATTTAACAATAAATCAAGATTGTAGGTTGTGGACATTCTGTATGTTAAAAACAGATGAATTTATTAATAAATTAAATAAACTAACAAATAAATAAAATAACAAGAACACCGAGCAGGAAGATGTATTGGAAAATGTATGTAGTAATTCTTTAATAAATATACAGAGAAAAGTCAATAAGGGCAAAATAATCGAAATGGGAAATGAAACGTACAACACAAGATGGTACCCAGAGAGAGAGAGAGAGAGAGAGAGAGAGAGAGAGGAGTTAGAGATAAAGACACAGAGAGGAGAGAGAGAGATAGGGATAGAGTTAGAGAGAGAAAAGGGAGAGAGAGAGTTAGAGAGAGAAAGGAAGAGAGAGAGTTAGAGAGAGGGAGAGAGTGCGTTAGAGATAGAGGAAGCGATAGTTAGAGAGTTAGAGAGAGAAAGGAAGTGAGAGAGTTAGAAATAGAGAGAGAGAGTTAGAGAGAAAGGGAGAGAGTGAGGTTAGAGATAGAGGAAGCGATAGAGTTAGAGACAAAGAGAGAGAGAGAGAGAGAGAGGAGAGAGAGAGAGAGAGAGACCCCAAACGCTTCGGAACTCTTCATTGAACACACCGTCTTGTTTTGGCAGAGGTGCAAAAATAGCAAGGCAGTTGCAGAAACCTTGTTATTGTTCCGCCATTTCCCTTCGAGTTGACCAAACAGTTAACATTTATACGAAACACCCAAAACCTAATGCGTCATCTCCTCATACAGAGGAATGGTGTTCAAATTGT
>NC_090766.1:10783837-10786494 GCF_036898095.1 Palaemon carinicauda | reverse complement strand
GTCGTGGGTTAGAGTTCTCCTGCTTGAGGGTAAACTCGGGCACACTTATATCTAATTTCTCTTCCTCTTGTTTTGTTAAAGTTTTTATCGTTTATGAAAGAGATATTTATTTCAGAGTTGTTATTGATCGTAAAATATTTCATTTTTCCTTGTTTCCTTTCCTCACTGGGCTATTTTCCCTGTTGGAACCCCTGGGCTTATAACATTCTGCTTTTCCAACTAGGGTTGTACCTTAGCAAGTAATAATAATAATAATAATAATAATGAAGTGCTTATGGGAGTCTATAGGTCTACCTGCTTAGACACCAACAGTCATTGCCTGGCTATCCCTGGTCCTAGCTTTGGTGAAGATGGTCCTTGGGCGCTGATCATATGTATATATGGTCAGTCTCAAGGCCATAATTCTGTCACTTAGCTCTGCCATTCATGAGTGACCTTTTAAACCTGGTCCTATGTAACTTCGCCATCCTTTGTGAACTAAGGATGGTGTGTTGGGGGGGGGGGGAGCCTATAGGTCTACCGGCTTAGACATTAGCAGCCATTGCCTGACCCTCCCTGGTCGTAGCTTGGGAGCTGATCATATCCACATATGGTCAGTCTCTACAACATTGTCACTGTCCCTCGATAATTATTATTATTATTATTATTATTATTATTATTATTATTACTTACTGAGCTACAACCCTAGTTGGAAAAGCAGAATGCTATAAGCCCAGGGGCCCTAACAGGGAAAATAGCCCAGTGAGGAAAGGAAACAAGAAAAAATAACAACTTTAAAATAAATATTTTCTATGTAAACTAATTTATAAAAACTTAAACAATACAAGATGAAGAGAAATTAGATAGAATAGTGTTCCAGTTTTACCCCCAATCAAGAGAACTCTAACCGAAGACAGTGGAAGACCATGGTATAGAGGCTATGGCACTACCCAAGACTAGAGAACAATGATTTGATTTTGTAGTGTCCTTCTCCAGAAGAGCTGCTTACCATAGCTAAAGAGTCTCTTCTACCCTTACCAAGAGGAATGTGGCCACTGAACAATTTCAGTGCAGTAGTTAACCCCTTGAGAGAAGAAGAATTGTTTTGTAATCTCAGTGTTTTCAGGTGTATGAGGACAGAAGAGAATCTGTAAATAATATGCCAGACTATTCAGTGTATGTTTAGGCAAATGTAAAGTGAACCGTAACCAGAGAGAAGGTTCTAATCTAGTACTGTCTGGCCTGTCAAAGGACCCCATACCTCTCTAGCGGTAGTATCTCAACGGTTGGCTGGTGCCCTGGCGTAAAAATGAAGGGCAATTGAAAAGAATCTAGCAGTCCATTGTTTAATCTAGATAGTTTTTCCAATCATAACCACCATCACAAATATCTATAGGGGCAAAGGTTTCAGTTGGCAAATCTATTTGAAAAACCAAGAACGCAAAAGGGGGTAAATCTAAGAACCAACTGTTTAAGTTGCGGCCCCGAGATTATATAATAAGCTCCCACGAAACATTCGAATGATTAAAGACATTGAGGCTTTCAAGAGGAAACTGAAGACTTTCTTATTTCATGAGTCCTTTGACAGTGACGATTTAACAGTAAATGAACAATACGAAACTTGAACAGATAAATACTTGTGAACGAACAAGGTAAAACGACAGTGGAGGTCCTGTAGAGAGTGGGGTTCTCCTGCTGTACGGGACCGTAAAAACAGCTATCAAAGTAAAGTAAGTAAGTTTCGAGTGAATCCTTCATTTCTAACTTGTTTGCTTTTCTTATCAGTGAAGGATCTTTGTGTGTAACCGACCCGTTCTTCTAGGATCTTATAGGAATTGTGCATTTGCCAAGTGCTTAGAGATTAGCTGGAAGAATGCTGAGATCTAGTAAATTATATTATTATTATTATTATTATTATTATTATTATTATTATTATTATTATTATTATTATTATTATTATGTACTGTTCTAAAATTATGTTATTTTTTATTGTTCATCAGTTTTGTAGCTTATTTATTTCTTTATTTGCTTTCCTCACTGGGTTATTTTTCTCTTTTGGAGCCCTTGGTCTTATAGTTTACTGATTTTCGAACAGAGGTTGTAGCTTGGCTAATAATAATAATAATAATAATAATGATAATGATTTCCAACTAGATTCAATTTAATTCTAATGAAGCGAATTTGCACCGACTCGCTGGGGTGTCCTTTTAGCTCGGAAAAGTTTCCTGCTTGCTAATTGGCTGAGCATTGGTTGGACAAGATAATTCTAACCAATCAGGCAGTAGTAAACTATTCCGAGCTAAAAGGGCACCCCTGCAAGTCAGTGCAAATGTGCCTAATTAATATAAATTGAGTGTAGGGTTGTACCTTAGCTAATAATAACAACAACAACAACAATAACAAATACAACCAGCAACAACAACAATAATAATAATAATAATAATAATAATAATAATAATAATAATAATAATAACAACAATAATAATAATAATGACAACAACAACAACAACAATAATAATAATAATAATAAAAATAATAATAATAATAATAACAATAATAATAATAAGAGCCAGTAGTGGTGGTAAAATGCCGGAATAATTTAACCTTTAAGAAAAAATAAATAAATTAAAAAAAAAATTATTCTTAAACGGAGGGTAAATATTGAAGCTAAACATATT
>NC_090766.1:10751337-10778837 GCF_036898095.1 Palaemon carinicauda | reverse complement strand
CTATACACCTGTTTAAGTAAACCATGTTTTGTCCCTAGTTTGTAAGTTCCGCCATCCATTGTCTCAGTTATAATTGCCTTTGTGTTTGCAAACTCCGCTCGTCCACGGTCAACAAGTGGAATAGGAACCATGACAGTGTCCCCTGCAAGGGCTGGCTTGAAACGCTGTACTGATTTATCCTTTATTTTTTTAGCTTGCTTCTCTTGTTGCATTTTCGATTCCTTTCGTTCAGCCTGAATGCTACGATTTCTATTGCATAGGCAACAGAGCACAGGGTCATCAGCGTTGTCATTTACAGTTGAACAACACTGACCAGAAGGATGACATGGAATGTTTTGACCACACGAGTTGCAATTTATGGCACAACTTTCAGCACTTCTCCCCTGTTCTACATTTTGATCTTCTTCATTAACTAAACAAAGTGCTTCTGCCAGCTGCTTCTCTGTCTCCATGCCTTCCATTATTTCTTCTGGTATGTTGACAGCAGAAATACCAAGATGAGGCTTTTCTCCGTACATGGCTTCATAAGGTGTCCTGCCAATTCCAGAACTCGTGTTTTTCTGCCACTGAACAAAGCGCAGTCCATTTGACCATTGTGTAGTGTTAGTAGTAGGGTCATGCATATAATTTATTACATTAAGGTTAGATTGGAAGGCTAGGAAATGCCTACAAAAACTTAGTGAATAATAATGTTTATTTGTTTCGTTACTAACCTGAGCTCGAGAGTTCATGCTGTTCTAGACAATTGGCTTAACAACCACACACTTCTGCACACTACTTTTCTTTAGCTGACATTTCTCACAATACTGCAAGAACAACGTTATCTGATCACGTGAAATGTTTGCATATTTTTCTTTGGTTGCCTTACACATACAAGTTCTTCCTCTGTAGCCAATTGTGCGATGAATAACTAGAAGTACATCAAACACATCTTCAGCACAAACGAATCGCAGCTGAGTTTCTTTTTTCTGCAACTTTTGCACGGTGGTACCCTCAATTGGGACCTCCAGTATTTCATATTTTTGTAACAAACGATAATCCTCCTTAGTCTTCGTAGGATTAGATTGTTTAAGTTCATTCAGGCGACTAATTACTCGTTCGTATTCTTCCCGGGGAAATAAACTTGAACTATTTGTAGCTTTCTTTTCTTCAGACTCTAGAAGTTTTGTTTGGAAAAGACTTTTCTTACTTTCCATTGTGAAGCTTTTCAGTGTACAATATGCTTGCAACAAATAAGTGATGAGAGGAGCACGAATATTTCCGTCCTCGGCCGAACCTCCGGTGGAACTAACTGACACTTAGACTTTTCCTAATCAATTTTAAGTTACTATTTGTTTATATTTGCATAATGACCAGCAGCTATTAAGGTAACTTTACAAAATGACCAACAATACTAATAGTCATTTTACAAAATGACCTAACTTCTGGTCATTTTCCAAAATGAGCACAAATATTTGGGCATTTTGCATACTGACAGATATTTTGGTCATTTTCCAAAATGACCGGGCAGTTTGCAAAATGACCAATTCCTCAAAATGACCGTAACATATATATATATATATATATATATATATATATATATATATATATATATATATATATATATTCAGTATATCCTTCAAACATAATTCCCTTCCACTAAGGATACCACGTTTCTCTAATCCATCATCATACTTTCCATGTCAACCTTTGTCCCACCTACCTCCCGTTACCTCTCTCCCACCTGAGAGGGATAATTACCTCCAGCTATTGTTCATCAGGGTGTTGTTCCTGTGTAAATACACCCTGTCACGTATTCTAGCACCTTTCCTCGGCCAGGCCTTTCTTTCCAGGTGTCGCCCGCCTCTCCATCGAGCCTTCTCTTTTGATGGTTTAATTTGACAGCCTACTCATTGGCGGTAGTGGCGAGTTAGCATCGTTCTGACCCGTTTTCTGTTGGCCTGTGGCAGTGGGACCCGTTTTCTGTTGGCCTGTTGCAGTGGGACCCGTTTTTTGTTGTGCTGTTGCATTGGGACCCGTTTTCTGTTGCTCTGTTGCAATATGGGACCAGTTTTCTGTTGTCCTGTGGCAGTGGGAGCCGTTTTCTGTTGCTCTTTTGCAATATGGGATCCGTTTTCTGTTGTCCTGTGGCAGTGGGACCCGTTTTCTGTTGCTCTTTTTCAATATGGGATCCGTTTTCTGTTGTCCTGTGGCAGTGGGACCTGTTTTCTGTTGTCCTGTGGCAGTAGGACCCGTTTTCTGTTGTCCTGTTGCAGTGAGACCTGTTTTCTGTTGTCCTGTTGCAGTGGGACCCGTTTTCTGTTGTCTTGTAGCAGTAGGACCCGTTTTCTGTTGTCCTGTTGCAGTGGGACCCGTGTTCTGTTGTCCTTTTGCAATGTGGGATCCATTTTCTGTTGTCCTTTTGCAATGTGGGGCCCGTTTTCTGTTGTCCGGTGGCAGTGGAACCCGTTTTCTGTTGTCCTGTGGCAATGGTACCCGTTTTCTGTTGTCCTGAGGCAGTGGAACCCGTGTTCTGTTGTTACGTGGCAGTGAGATCCGATTTCTGTGGTCCTGTGGGAGTGGGACCCGTTTTTTGTTGTCCTGTTGCAGTGGGACCCGTTTTCTGTTGTCCTGTTGCAGTGGGACCCGTTTTTTGTTGTCCTGTGGAAGTGGGATCGGTTTTCTGGTTTCCTGTGGCAGTGAGACCTGTTTTCTGTTGTCCTGTTGCAGTGGGACCCGTTTTCTGTTGTCCTGTGGCAGTGGAACCCGTTTTCTGTTGTCATGTGGCAGTGAGACCCGTTTTCTGTGGTCCTGTGGTAGTGGGTCCCGTTTTCTGTTGTCCTTTTGCAATGTGGGATCCGTTTTCTTGTTTCTTGTGGCAGTGGGACCCGTTTTCTGTTGTCCTGTGGCAGTGGAACCCCTTTTCTGTTGTCCTGTTGCAGTGGGACCCGTTTTCTGTTGCTCTTTTGCAATGTCGGATTCGTTTTCTGTTGTCCTGTGGAAGTGGGACACGTTTTCTGGTTTCCTGTGGCAGTGGGACCCGTTTTCTGTTGTCCTGTTGCAGTGGGACCCGTTTTCTGTTGTCCTGCTGCATTGGGACCCGTTTTCTGTTGTTTTTTACAGTGGGACCCGTTTTCTGTTGGCCTGTTGCGTCATAATCTGTATTATGATCTTGATCTGAGGAAGGATTATATATTTTAAAGATTATTTTGATTATGATTTTTTTTTGAGGAATTATTGATTGGAATTTTTAAATTATTAAACGTAAAAAAATTTATTTGGGCTCCACAAGTAGCTAGAAGAGTTGGTGTCCTACATGGCTGAGGATTATAAAGCTAGAAGTAGGAGACGATGAATGGAGAAGTATCGAATTAAAAGCTCATGATAGAGACGACTGGCGAAATCTAATCGAGGCCCTTTGCGCCAATAGACGTAAGAGGAGGTGACGATGATGATAATATATTTTGATCTATCTATCTTTTTATCTGTCTATCTACTTATATGTCTATATATACGTGTATATATAACCATATATATATATATATATATATATATATATATATATATATATATATATATATATATATATATATATATATATATATATCCCTTTCTAAGCGGAGATACCTTTACGTTGTGAAAGGTTTTGTGTATCGCCATGATCAGCAAAACTGTACTAGTCAAGGCCCCCCATACTAGGTTGGTTTGCTGTGAGCGATCAGACTAGTGTCTCCCACAATCTCCAATCCGCGTTGGCCAACGGGGTTATGAAAACTGGCCAAACCCCAGACATGAATAAGGGCATGTCTGAGGCCTTTGTCCTGCAATGGATTAGGAACAGCTTTATTTCTTGTTGGATTTCCTTAGTATTTTGTGATACAATGAAGCTATTTTTTAAGTTTATTTATTTTGAAGATTAAGGAAATACTTGTAAAGTGATATTACAGGTGGTGGAGAAGTATATTATCAAATTTCATGAAATTAAAATATGAAATTAGTTGACTTTTCAATTATTTATCTCAATTTAAGATTAGTTTTTGTTTAAATTTTGAAGCTTTTTTTTTATTATTTATTTATTTTGAAGATTAAGGAGATGTGGATTCTTACATTTGATTAAATTATTTGATGAAATTAGTTGACTTTTCAATTATTCATCTCAATTTAAGATTAGTTTTTGTTTAAATTTTGTAAAGAATAAAAGCATATTTTATTTCAAAGATAAGTTTTTGTTTAAATTCTATAAAGAATGAAAATATATTTAAAGAACTCTTATTAGAAAATTTAATTAATATAAGTCTCTAGTCACTTAAGATATCTCATATTTATATACTGTATAATATAATATTAAGTTTTTTATGATTTATAATTTTTATAATGCAATATTTTCTGTATATTTACTTTATATTTTATTTATCAACTTTAATATAAGTATTTTTACCTCCCGAATTTAAATAATAAAATATTCAGTTTTTTATAATCTATTTAATATTATATTTTCTTTATATTTACTTTATATTATATTTATTAACTTTAATATAAGTATTTTACCTCCCGAATTTAAATAATATAATATTCAGTTTTTTATAATCTATTTAATATTATATTTTCTATATAATTTACTTTATATTATATTTTATTAGCTTTAATATAAGTATTTTTACCTCCCAAATTTAATCTGACCAGCTTTGTAAAAGTCGAGCTTGACTCATTCGGCTGGTTAATTTCTTCCCTTTTTATAATATATAATCTGATGTTCATATGATGTACACTTCATGGCATGAATGAATAGTGCCTCTGTTCTAATAAAGATGTTGCCTTTATAAATTTCTCGGGTATCTTCGCTCTATAATATTCGTAACGCGCAAATGTCTGAATGTGTGTATATTATATATATATATATATATATATATATATATATATATATATATATATATATATATATATATATATGTATGTATGTATGTATATATATAAATATGTATATATATACATAGATATATGTATATATATGTATGTATGTATGTATGTATATATAAATATGTACAGTATATATATATATATATATATATATATATATATATATATATATATATAATGTATGTATATATAAATATGTACAGTATATATATATATATATATATATATATATATATATATATATATATATATATATATATGTATATGTGTGTGTGTGTTTATATGTATATATAAATATGTATATATATATATATATATATATATATATATATATATATATATATATATATATATATAAATATATATATATATCTTGTCACGCTCATGAGGTAGAAGGAGTAGTCATACATTAGTGAGAGAGGCTACACCTAGAGGTACACTCGGACACCACGCTATTCCACAAATTGCCTAACCAGTGAGTCGTAGTTAGGAAAGGGGGAAGGGTTTAATATGTGTGTGTGTGTTTGTCCGTGTATGTATATTTAAATATATAAAAGTCATTTTTGACGGCTTGGATGCATTAGTAATATGTAAAATATATCTAAATATATTTAAAAGATCTTTTAGAATCTTCTTCAAGTTATTTAAAAAAATTGGTTGTCTGTTTCGGCTGAATTATTTCAGGTCAAACCCTGGTTTTTGGTTTGCTTAACAATTGAACTTTTAAAAAGATTGATCTATATTTGAGAATCTTACTTAAAAAAGAAAAAAAATTTTTTTTTTTTTTTTTTTTTTTTTTGCAAGACGATTGAGCTATGTCCGCGTTTCATACTTTAAGGAAATTATATTTATGGTCCGGCCTAAAAAGGGCTTCGAGTCATGGTAGAGTGGACCACGTACCCATTCTGAATTATTCCAGTTTGTTAACTCAAAGAGAGATTTGCCTCTTTGGGTTTAGCTTATATGGGTTTTCTTTATAAGAAAATGTAGATTCCTTGAGTTATAATGTTGTGTTTATCAATTAGGGGTTTTCTTTATAAAAAAAAAAATTAACTTCCTTGAGCAAACTGGAATCCTAAAACGAATTTACAGTTTTCTGTTCAAGAATACTTTAGATTTCTCGATGTCTGGCAAATAATTTCAGAAAATAGCCCAGTGAGGAAATGAAATTAGGAAATTACAAAAAAGTAATTAACAATTAATTTAAAACATTTTAAGAGCAGTAACAACATTAAAATAAATATTTCATATATAAAGTATAAAGATTTAAAAAAAAACAAGAGGAAGATAAATAAGATAGAATAGTGTGCCCGAGTAATATTTGTAGATATTTGATGAATAATATCGCTTATTTTAATTTGCCCCACCTGTGCAAGTCTTTGCAAATTCTCTTTAGTTTATCATTCTTCATTTCGTTTTTTGTTGCTTTCATAAATGATTTACTTTATTTATGTTGAATATTTATTTTATCGTTTATTTGATCCATTTTCAATATCATATTTATATAGAACTTAGTTATTTATTGTTTATTATTATTATTATTATTATTATTATTATTATTATTATTAATACTTGCTAAGCTACAACCCTAGTTGGAAAAGCAGGATGCTATAAGCCTAGGGGCTCCAACAGGGAAAGTAGCCCAGTGAGGAAAGGAAGAAAAGGAAAGATAAAATATTCTAAGAACAGCAACAACACCAAAATAAATATTTCCTATATAAACTATAAAAAAAATTTAACAAAAAAAGAGGAAAAGAAACTAGATAGAAAAGTGTAAGTGTGGCCGAGTGTACCCTCAAGCAAGAGAACTCTTACCCAAGACAGTGGAAGACCATGGTACAGAGGTTATGGCACTACCCAAGATTACAGAACAATGGTTTGATTTTGGAGTGATTTACTTTGTTAATGTTGAAAAAGTATATAATGGCTTGATTATTCATTTCATTATTATTATTATTATTATTATTATTATTACTTACTAAGCTACAACCCTAGTTGGAAAAGCAGTATGCTATAAGCCCAGGGGCTCCAACAGGGAAAATAGCTCAGTGCGGAAAGGAAAAAAGGAAAATAAAATATTCTAAGAAGAGTAACAACAATAATTATCTCCTATATAAACTATAAAAACTTTAACAAAACAAGAGGAAGAGAAATAAGATAGGAGAGTGTGCTCGAGTGTACCCTCAAGCAAGAGAACTCTAACCCAAGACAGTGAAAGGCCATGGTACAGAGGCTATGGCACTACCCAAGACTAGAGAACAGTGGTTTGATTTTGGAGTGTCCTTCTCCTAGAAGAGCTGCTTACCATAGCTAAAGAGTCTCTTCTACCCTTACCAAGAGGAAAGTGGCACTGAACAATTACAGTGCAGTAACCCCTTGGGTGATGAATTATATAAATTATCAGTATTTAAATAGAAATTAATTATTTGTTAAATATGATTACACTTTATAGCATTATTATTATTCATAATTGAACAAAAAATATATAAAGAATTTTGGTCAGGCTTGAAAAGCTCTCATACATAAAGAATGAATAACAATAATTAAAAGAAAATTAATAAACAATTAAATGAGAATGAAACTAGTAAAATTAAATAAACAATAAATTGAAAATTAATCTAATAAAAATAGATAAACAATTAAATGAAAATTCATCGAATAAAAAATAGACAATTAAATGAAAATTAATATAATAAACAATAGATAATAAATTAAGTGAAAATGAATCTAATAAAGATTAAATAAACAATTAATGGAAAATTTATCAAATAAAAAATAAATAAATAAATGAAAATTAATGAAAAATAAATAAACGATTAAAGGAAAATTAATCCAATAAAAATAAACAATTAAATGAAAATTAATTTAATAAAAAATAAATAAACAATTAAATGAAAATTGATCCAATGAAAAATAAACAATAAATTGAAAATTAGTGTAATAAGAAATCAATAAACAATGAAACAAAAAATGAACTAATAAAATTGAATAACTAATTAAATGAAAATGAAACCAATAACAGATAAAGCAAACCGATATTAAGCATCATCGAAAAGTAATTAGTCCGAACATGAACATAAATAAACTCTTATATTGTTATCAGAACGATTAAACTGAGAAAATAAAAAAGAAGTACTAACTCATCACTAAAGATAAATTCTTATTAATCCGGTTTCGATTTAACCTTAATTTGTTGTTGTTTGTCTGTTTATGCCGAGACTTTCTAAAACGCCAGAGATTTAGAACGTCTTTGTTCTTGTATTTGTTCTTGTATTTGATCTTGTATTTGTTCTTGTTTTACTTTGCCAGCCGCCCGTTGAGATACTACCGCGAGAGAGTTATGGAGTCTTTTGACTGGCCAGACAGTACTACATTGGATCCTTCTCTCTGGTTACGGTTCTTTCCCCTTTGCCTACACAGACACCGAAGAGTCTGGCCTATTCTTCACAGATTCTCCTCTGTCCTCATACAACTGACAACACTTGGATCCTTCTCTCTGGTTACGGTTCTTTCCCTTTGCCTACACATACACCGAATAGTCTGGCCTATTCTTCACAGATTCTCCTCTGTCCTCATACACCTGACAACTCTGAGAATACCAAACAATTCTCCTTCGCTCAAGGGGTTAACTTCTGCACTGTAATTGTTCAGTAGCTACTTTCCTCTTGGGAATGGTAGAAGAGAGACTTTAGCTATGGTAAGCAGCTCTTCTAGGAGAAGGACACTCCAAAATCAAACCATTGTTCTCTAGTCTTGGGTAGTGCCATAGCCTCTGTACCATGGTCTTCCACTGCCTTGGGTTAGAGTTCTCTTGCTTGAGGATACACTCAGGCACGCTATTCTATCTAATTTCTCTTCCTCATGTTTTGTTAAAGTATTTATAGTTACATAAGAATTATTTATTGTAATGTTGTTACTGTTCTTAAAATATTTTATTTTTCCTTGTTTCCTTTCCTCACTGGGCTATTTTCCCTGTTTGGGCCCCTGGGCTTATAGCATTCTGCTTTTCCAACTAGGGTTGTAGCTTAGCTTGTAATAATAATAATGATAATATATATATATATATATATATATATATATATATATATATATATATATATATATATATATATATATATACAATTTTTTGTACCATGGTCATCCATTGTCTTGAGTTACAGTTCTCATGCTTGAGGGTACACTCAGGTACACTATTCCATGGTTCCCTTTTTTCCTTTCCTCACTGGGCTTTTTTCCCTGTTGGACCCCTTTAGCTAAAAGCATCCTGCTTTTCCAACTGATGTTGTAGCTTATCTAATAATAATAATAATAATAATAATAATAATAATAATAATAATAATAATAATAATAATATGTATAAACAATTAGCCTCTGTACCATGGTCTTCCACTGTCTTGGATTGGAGTTCTCTTGCTTGAGGGTATACTCAGGCACACTATTCCATGTTTCCTTTTTTTCCTTTTCATCACTGGGCTATTTTCCCTGTTAAACCCCTTTGGCTAAAAGCATCCTGCTTTCCCAACTAGGGTTGTAGGTTAGCTAGTAACAACAACAACAACAATAATTATGATAATAATAATAATAATAATAATAATAATAATAATAATAATGATAATAATAATAATAATATGTATAAATAATTAGCCTCTGTACCATGGTCTTTTGCTTGAGGGTACACTCAGGTACACTATTCCATGTTTCCTTTTTTTCCTTTTCATCACAGGGCTTTTTTCCCTGTTGGACCCCTTAAGCTAAAAGCATCCTGCTTTTCCAACTAGCGCTGTAGGTTAGCTAGTAACAACAACAGCAATAATAATAATAATAATAATAATAATAATAATAATAATAATAATAATAATAATAATAATAATAATGATAATATGTATAAATAATTAGCATCTGTACCATGGTCCTTTGCTTGAGGGTACACTCAGGCACTTTTCCTTATTTCCTCTCCTCACTGGGCTATTTTCCCTGTTGGAGCCCTTTGACTAAAAGCATCCAGCTTCTTCAACTAGCGTTGTAGCTTAGCTAGTAATAATAATAATAATAATAATAATAATAATAATACGTATAAACAATTAGCCTCTGTACCATGGTCTTCCACTGTCTTGGATTGGAGTTCTCTTGCTTGAGGGTACACTCATGTTCACTATTTTATGTTTCCAACCCTTGGGCTTATGGCATCCTGCTTTTCCAACTGATGTCGTAGCTTAACTAGTACCAATAATAACAATAAGACTTTTCCACAGTCCAAATTCTAGACATGCAGGATCAACAGACTCCAGATCTTCTCTAATGATAGCCCACCCAGTCATAACTTGCACCCGCAACTTGCCCTCAGTAACTTACTGCCGGAGATGACGACGATACAACTTGTAACTTATCAAGGCGAGGTATGAGGAACGCTAGCCTCGATCTTGCCTTTAGAGGCATAACGCACACAATTATCGAATTATGATATAAAAAAAATTGATTAATGTTTATCTCTGTTAATTTGAATTTCGAATTTCGAATCAGAGATTTCTCGTGTCTCGTTTGTGTTCTTCTCGAAGGAAATCTTATAGAGAGATACTTGTAGTTACGAATTTTCGAATCAGAGATTTCTCTCTGTTGTTTGTGTTCTCGAAGGAAATCTTATAGAGAGATACTTGTAGTTACGGATTTTCGAATCAGAGATTTCTCGTGTCTTGTTTGTGTTCTTCTCGAAGGAAATCTTATAGAGAGATACTTGTAGTTACGGATTTTTGAATCAGAGATTTCTCGTGTCTTGTTTGTGTTCTTCTCGAAGGAAATCTTAAAGAGAGATACTTTTAATGTTTATCTCTGTTAATTTGAATTTCGAATCTCGATTCAGAGATTTCTCTTGTCTTGTTTGCGTTCTCCTCGAAGGAAATCTTATAGAGAGATACTTTTAATGTTTATCTCTGTTAATTTGAATTTCGAATCTCGAATCAGAGATTTCTCTTGTCTTGTTTGCGTTCTCCTCGAAGGAAATCTTATAGAGAGATACTTTTAATGTTTATCTCTGTTCATTTGAATTTCGAATTTCGAATCAGAGATTTCTCGTGTCTTGTTTGTGTTCTTCTCGAAGGAAATCTTATAGAGAGATACTTTTAATTTTTATCTCTATTAATTTGAATTTCGAATCTCGAATCAGAGATTTCTCGTGTCTTGTTTGTGTTCTCGAAGGAAATCTTATAGAGAGATACTTTTAATGTTTATCTCTGTTAATTTTAATTTCGAATTTCGATTCAGAGATTTCTCTTGTTTTGTTTGTGTTCCTCTCGAAGGAAATCTTATAGAGAGATACTTTTAATGTTTATCTCTGTTCATTTGAATTTCGAATCTCGAATCAGAGATTTCTCTTGTCTTGTTTGTGTTCTTCTCGAAGGAAATCTTATAGAGAGATACTTTTAATTTTTATCTCTGTTAATTTGAATTTCGAATTTCGTATCAGAGATTTCTCTGTGTCTTGTTTGTGTTCTTCTCGAAGGAAATCTTAAAGAGAGATACTTTCAATGTTTATCTCTGTTAATTTGAATTTCGAATCTCGAATCAGAGATTTCTCGTGTCTTGTTTGTGTTCTTCTCGAAGGAAATCTTATAGAGATATACTTTTAATGTTTATCTCTGTTAATTTGAATTTCGAATCTTGAATCTGAGATTTCTCGTGTCTTGTTTGTGTTCTCGAAGGAAATCTTATAGAGAGATACTTTTAATGTTTATCTCTGTTAATTTGAATTTCGAATTTCGAATCAGAGATTTCTCGTGTCTTGTTTGTGTTCTTCTTCTCGAAGGAAATCTTATAGAAAGATACTTTTAATGTTTGTCTCTGTTAATTTGAATTTCGAATCAGATTTTTCTCGTGTCTTGTTTGTGTTCTTCTCGAAGGAAATCTTATAGAGAGATACTTTTAATGTTTATCTCTGTTAATTTGAATTTCGATTCAGAGATTTCTCGTGTCTTGTTTGTGTTCTTCTCGAAGGAAATCTTATAGAGAGATACTTTTAATGTTTATCCCTGTTAATTTGAATTTCGAATTTCGAATCAGAGATTTTTCTCTGTCTTGTTTGTGTTCTTCTCGAAGGAAATCTTATAGAGAGATACTTTTAATGTTTATCTCTGTTAATTTGAATTTCGAATTTCGAATCGGAGATTTCTCTTGTCTTGTTTGCGTTCTCGAAGGAAATCTTATAGAGAGATACTTTTAATGTTTATCTCTGTCAATTTCTCTTGTCTTGTTTGTGTTCTTCTCGAAGGAAATCTTATAGAGAGATACTTTTAATGTTTATCTCTGTTAATTTGAATTTCGAATTTCGAATCGGAGATTTCTCGTGTCTTGTTTGTGTTCTTCTCGAAGGAAATCTTATAGAGAGATACTTTTAATGTTTGTCTCTGTTAATTTGAATTTCGAATTTCGAATCAGAGATTAATCGTGTCTTGTTTGTGTTCTTCTCGAAGGAAATCTTATAGAAATGTACTTTTAGTTACGGATTTTCGAATCAGAGATTTCTCGTGTCTTGTTTGTGTTCTTCTCGAAGGAAATCTTATAGAGAGATACTTTTAATGTTTATCTCTGTTAATTTGAATTTCGAATCTTGAATCTGAGATTTCTCGTGTCTTGTTTGTGTTCTTCTCGAAGGAAATCTTATAGAGAGATACTTTTAATGTTTATCTCTGTTAATTTGAATTTCGAATTTTGAATCAGAGATTTCTCGTGTCTTGTTTGTGTTCTTCTCGAAGGAAATCTTATAGAGAGATACTTTTAATGTTTATCTGTGTTAATTTGAATTTCGAATTTTGAATCAGAGATTTCTCGTGTCTTGTTTGTGTTCTTCTCGAAGGAAATCTTATAGAGAGATACTTTTAATGTTTATCTCTGTTAATTTGAATTTCGAATTTTGAATCAGAGATTTCTCGTGTCTTGTTTGTGTTCTTCTCGAAGGAAATCTTATAGAGAGATACTTTTAATGTTTATCTCTGTTAATTTGAATTTCGAATTTCGAATCAGAGATTTCTCGTGTCTTGTTTGTGTTCTTCTCGAAGGAAATCTTATAGAGAGATACTTTTAATGTTTATCTCTGTTAATTTGAATTTCGAATTTCGAATCAGAGATTTCTCTGTCTTGTTTGTGTTCTCGAAGGAAATCTTATAGAAAGATACTTTTAATGTTTATCTCTGTTCATTTGAATTTCGAATTTCGAATCAGAGATTTCTCTTGTCTTGTTTGTGTTCTTCTCGAAGGAAATCTTATAGAGAGATACTTGTAGTTACGAATTTTCGAATCAGAGATCTCTCTGTGTTGTTTGTGTTCTTCTCGAAGGAAATCTTATAGAGAGATACTTGTAGTTACGGATTTTCGAATCAGAGATTTCTCGTCTTGTTTGTGTTCGTCTCGAAGGAAATCTTATAGAGAGATACTTTTAATGTTTGTCTCTGTTAATTTGAATTTCGAATTTCGAATCAGAGATTAATCGTGTCTTGTTTGTGTTCTTCTCGAAGGAAATCTTATAGAAATGTACTTTTAGTTACGGATTTTCGAATCAGAGATTTCTCGTGTCTTGTTTGTGTTCTTCTCGAAGGAAATCTTATAGAGAGATACTTTTAATGTTTATCTCTGTTAATTTGAATTTCGAATTTTGAATCAGAGATTTCTCGTGTCTTGTTTGTGTTCTTCTCGAAGGAAATCTTATAGAGAGATACTTTTAATGTTTATCTCTGTTAATTTGAATTTCGAATTTTGAATCAGAGATTTCTCGTGTCTTGTTTGTGTTCTTCTCGAAGGAAATCTTATAGAGAGATACTTTTAATGTTTATCTGTGTTAATTTGAATTTCGAATTTTGAATCAGAGATTTCTCGTGTCTTGTTTGTGTTCTTCTCGAAGGAAATCTTATAGAGAGATACTTTTAATGTTTATCTCTGTTAATTTGAATTTCGAATTTTGAATCAGAGATTTCTCGTGTCTTGTTTGTGTTCTTCTCGAAGGAAATCTTATAGAGAGATACTTTTAATGTTTATCTCTGTTAATTTGAATTTCGAATTTCGAATCAGAGATTTCTCGTGTCTTGTTTGTGTTCTTCTCGAAGGAAATCTTATAGAGAGATACTTTTAATGTTTATCTCTGTTAATTTGAATTTCGAATTTCGAATCAGAGATTTCTCTGTCTTGTTTGTGTTCTCGAAGGAAATCTTATAGAAAGATACTTTTAATGTTTATCTCTGTTCATTTGAATTTCGAATTTCGAATCAGAGATTTCTCTTGTCTTGTTTGTGTTCTTCTCGAAGGAAATCTTATAGAGAGATACTTGTAGTTACGAATTTTCGAATCAGAGATCTCTCTGTGTTGTTTGTGTTCTTCTCGAAGGAAATCTTATAGAGAGGTACTTGTAGTTACGGATTTTCGAATCAGAGATTTCTCGTCTTGTTTGTGTTCGTCTCGAAGGAAATCTTATAGAGAGATACTTTTAATGTTTATCTCTGTTAATTTGAATTTCGAATTTTGATTCAGAGATTTCTCGCGTCTTGTTTGTGTTCTTCTCGAAGGAAATCTTATAGAGAGATACTTTTAATGTTTGTCTCTGTTAATTTGAATTTCGAATTTCGAATCAGAGATTTCTCTTGTCTCGTTTGTGTTCTTCTCGAAGGAAATCTTAAAGAGAGATACTTTTAATGTTTATCTCTGTTAATTTGAATTTCGAATTTCGAATCAGAGATTTCTCTTGTCTCGTTTGTGTTCTTCTCGAAGGAAATCTTATAGAGAGATACTTGTAGTTACGGATTTTCGAATCAGAGATTTCTCGTGTCTTGTTTGTGTTCTTCTCGAAGGAAATCTTATAGAAATGTACTTTTAGTTATGGATGCTTGAGGTTTCTTGTTTTTCTCATGGCATAGACTGGTTGAGTTTGATGCCTTAGGTTTCGTTGTAACTTCGAGGTTTAATTAAGTAAGTTATTGAGTTTTCAATTGATGTGTTTTTCGCTTTTGTGTTGTTTTTCATGCACGAACTGAACACAGATCAGAAATAAGAATAAATTTTTGAGTTTTTAATTGGTTTGGTTTGGGAGTTTGTGTTACAGTTTTCATGCACGAACTGAACACAGATCAGAAATAAGAATAAATTTCTTGAGTTGTTAATTGATATGTTTTGTGAGTTTGTGTTACAGTTTTTATGCACGAACTGAACACAGATCAGAAATAAGAATAAACTTTTGAGTTTTTAATTGATATGTTTTGCAAGTTTGTGTTACAGTTTTCATGCACGAACTGAACACAGATCAGAAATAAGAAAAATATTTGAGTTTTTAATTGGTTTGGTTTGGGAGTTTGTGTTACAGTTTTCATGCACGAACTGAACATAGATCAGAAATAAGAATAAATTTTTTGAGTTTTTAATTGGTTTGGTTTGGGAGTTTGTGTTATAGTTTTCATGCAGTTGAATTGAAAACAGGAAATCAGAAATCAGAATAAATTATTGAGTTTGTAACAGTTTTCATGCACGAACTGAACACAGATCAGAAATAAGAATAAATTTTTACAAGTCCTGATGATTATTTAAGTATGATTGATCTGATGAATTTGAATATATGAGGAATTAACCTACAGAGAGAGAGAGAGAGAGAGAGAGAGAGAGAGAGAGAGAGAGAGAGAGAGAGAGAGAGAGAGAGCTGATTTTTATAGTTCGATTACTTATTGAAGAAGAAAAACAGAAATTGGATTTCTAATATGGTGATTATTTATAAAGGAGAGAGAGAGAGAGAGAGAGAGAGAGAGAGAGAGAGAGAGAGAGAGAGAGAGAGAGAGAGAGAGAGAGAGAGAGGATTATTTTTATAGTTGTCTTTCTTATTTAAGGTGAAAAATAGAAATTGGATTTGGAATATGGTGATTTATAAAAGGAGAGAGAGAGAGAGAGAGAGAGAGAGAGAGAGAGAGAGAGAGAGAGAGAGAGAGAGAGAGAGAGAGAGAGGGGGGGGGGGGATTTTTATAGCTGTATTAGTTATTGAAGATGAAAAACAGAAATTGGATTTGGAATATGGTGTTTAAGAGAGAGAGAGAGAGAGAGAGAGAGAGAGAGAGAGGAGAGAGAGAGAGAGAGAGAGAGAGAGAGAGAGAGAGAGAGAGAGAGAGCTGATTTTTATCGTTCGATTACTTACTTATTGAAGATGAAAAATAAAAATTGGATTTCGATTATGGTGATTGTTTATAAAAGGAGAGAGAGAGAGAGAGAGAGAGAGAGAGAGAGAGAGAGAGAGAGAGAGAGAGAGAGAGAGAGAGAGAGAGAGAGAGAGAGAACACTTTTATTGTTGGATTTTTTATTGAGGATGAAAAACAGAAATTGGATCTTGAATATAATGACTTTATAAAAGAAAGAGAGAGAGAGAGAGAGAGAGAGAGAGAGAGAGAGAGAGAGAGAGAGAGAGAGAGAGAGAGAGAGAGAGAGAGAGAGATAAGACAATCATTGTTGGATTTTTTATTAAAGATGAAAAACAAATATTGGATCTTGAATATAGTGACTATAGAGAGAGAGAGAGAGAGAGAGAGAGAGAGAGAGAGAGAGAGAGAGAGAGAGAGAGAGAGAGAGAGAGAGCTGATTTTTATAGTTCGATTACTTATAGAAGATGAAAGATAAAAATCGTATTTTGATTATGGTGAGAGAGAGAGAGAGAGAGAGAGAGAGAGAGAGAGAGAGAGAGAGAGAGAGAGAGAGAGAGAGAGAGAGAACCCTCCCCCTTGACATTTCAAGCAAGTGATCTGCAAACCATAACTCCCAGACGAAATGCGAAAGAGTCAGACTGATCTGCTTTTGTTCCCCCTCCATAATGTACACCCGACCGACCGCCATCTTGCGATGAGACACCAAGATAGCGAGAGTGATTTAACCCTCATTTTATCATTCGCTTTCTCTCTCTTTCTCCTTCTCCATTCGCATAAGTCAAGCGTGATGTACAATGAGCCATTTATTATTATCTTATTTTTAATTCTATCGAACGTTTTTTGCTTTGAAATCACCTCGTAAATATCAGTGTTATTATCCGTCTGGACTTCGGGAGTCGTGACTAGCTCGGCTGTTTCTTCATAACGTTATTCATTAGAATTTCAAGATTGGTAATTCGAAGTCAATTTTATCTATCAGTATAACATTAGACGCTGGTGACTCAGCAGCAGGGTTGCCAGGTTGGCCTTTTTTTAGGCCCAAAAAAATCTCAAATTTGACCTTTTTTTAATTAGTTGACCTTTAGAAATATCATGAAAAAAGGTGGGCTTTAAATACTATATTTTTGGCCTTTTTAAATAAAGGGTTGGCCTTTTAAAGCTGTGGTTGATTATAAGTTGGCCTTTTCTCATATAGAAAACCTGGCAACCCTGGTAGACTTATAGGCTCCCCAAAAGCCTCATTTTTAGCTCACAAGGATGGCGAGGTTGCAGACACTGCAAGAAACTAAAAAGTTTTTATTATTATTATTAAATGCTAAGCTACAACCCTAGTTGGAAAAGCAGGATACTATAAGCCCAGGGGCCCCAGCAGGGAAAATAGCCCAGTGAGGAAAGGAAACAAGGAAAAATGAAATATTTTAAGAACAGTAAAAACATTGAAAAAAATATTTCCTAAATAAACTATTAAAACATAACAAATCAAGAGGAAGACAAACTAAATAGAACAGTATGCCCGAGTGTACCCTCAAGCAAGAAAACTCTAACCCAAGACAGTGGAAGACCATGGTACAGAGGTTATGGCACTACCTAAGACTAGGGAACAATGGTTTAATTTTGGAGTGTTCTTCTCCTAGAAGAGCTGCTTACCATAGCTAAAGAGTCTCTTCTACCCTTACCAAGAGGAGAGCAGCCACTGAACAATTACAGTGCAGTAGTTAACCCCTTGAGTGAAGAAGAATTGTTTGGTAATCTCAGTGTTGTCAGGTGTATGAGGACAGAGGAGAATCTGTAAAGAATAGGCCTGACTATTTGGTGTCTGTGTAGGCAAAGGGAAAGAACCGCAACCAGAGAGAAGGATCTAATGTAGTACTGTCTGGCCAGTCAAAGGACCCCATAACTCTCTAGCGGTAGTATCTCAACGGGCGGCTGGTGCCCTGGCTAAGCTACTACCTACTGAGCGGGACTCAGAACGCTAGGCAGGTACTTTTCCAGTAGGCCAGCACAAACCCAAGACATTCAGCTGTCTTTTATTTGAATATTATCTTTTCATCGATATTATTCAGATATAACATCCTTGCCTGGAGTCCCTCGTTAGTTCATTTGGTCGCGGCGACATCACTATCCTTGTGAGCTAAGGATAGGCGGTTTGGGATAGCCTATAGGTCTAGCTGCTGAGTCATCAGCACCTATTACCTGGCCCTTTTTGGTCCTAGCTTGGGTGAAGATGGGGTCTTGGATGCTTATCATATGTATAAATATTGTCAGTCTCTAGGGCATTGTCCTGCTTGATAGGGGAATGTTGCCATCCCTTGCCTCTGTCATTCATGATTGGTCTTTAAACCTGTAAACACTTTTCATCTCCCGCTGAATCACATAATTATATTTTTTTTTTAATTTTTTTTCGTTTATCGTCTTCAGCGAAATTCAATGGAAAGGGCATGGTGCTTTGTGTTGAATTTGTTGTTATATATGTCATCTCTATGTATTTTCTTAATTACTTTGAGTTTTATAGATATTAATTCAATTTTTATTTTTTGTTTTTCATCTGCCAAAGTATCTATTTTGCAGGTTTCTCATCAAGAATTATATTGAAATGAGTACATAAGGTCTTTATTATTTCGATGTGCAACATCATCTGAATTACTTTGTTAACTTAACGCCAGCTAATTTCTTTTGTCATTATTCTATGCTTCTGTGTATTTATGTGAGTATGTAGTTGCTTATCTATGTTTATGTACATATAAATACGTTTTATACGTGTATATATATATATATATATATATATATATATATATATATATATATATATATATATAGTGTGTAGGCACACTCGTAGCCTATGTGCAAGCTATCATAATCATCATATTTGCATTCGTCTCTCTTCTTCTTCATCATCATCATCATCTTCTTCTTTATAATCATCATCATCATCTTCTTCTTCTTCTTCTTCTTCTTCTTCTTCTTCTTCTATTAACGTGCTTTTTTACCCATTGT
Organism: Palaemon carinicauda; assembly: GCF_036898095.1. NCBI lineage: Eukaryota > Metazoa > Arthropoda > Malacostraca > Decapoda > Palaemonidae > Palaemon > Palaemon carinicauda. Next base: position 10,759,794 of record NC_090766.1, on the reverse strand, counting down.
GTATGGGGTAAGGACGGTTGCCTTATTTTTTAATGACTTAGCTTTGTCTTTGGGGTAGACCGTAGTCCCTATCGGCTGCCCTGCCTGACACCGCTTAGAGACTTAGACCATTCTCAAAAGCTATTTAACTCTTTACTACCTGTCTTTTTTATGGTTTGAAATTGAATTTCCTTTTATTTTTTTATTTTTTTTAGTTTTTTTAACGAGTGATTTTGGCGTCAATGACCTTTGATGTCAAGATGCAAGAAAACCTTAAATCAATCAATCAATTAGCAAATGATAATGGATCATTAGTATTTGCATTCGCAAGTGCTGGAAAAATACACATTGGGACCACCTTTAGTCTGACGGATGCGGTAACGTCCCTGACTAGTGAACGCCAGACTGGAGTTCGAGTCCCGCTCAAACTCGTTAGTTTCTTTAGTCGCTACAACCTCACTATCCATGTGAGCTATAGCCAATTCTTTTTAGTTAGGCAGATTTGCACTGCTTGCAAGAGTGCCCTTTTAGCTCTGAAAAGTTTCCTGATCGATGATTGGCTGGACAAGATAATTCTGACCAATCAGAGAGCAGGAAACTTTTCCGAGCTAAAAGGGCACCACTGCGAGTCAGTGCAAATGCGCCTCATTAAAAAAAATTGAGTATAAGGATGAGGGATTTTGGGAGCCTATAGGCCTATCTGCAGAGTCATCAGCAACAATTGCCTAGCCCTCCTTGGTCCTAGCTTGGGTGGAGACAGGGCTTGGGCGCTGATCATATGTGTATATGGTCAGTCTCTAGAGCATTGTCCTGTATGATAATGCAATGCCACTGTCCCTTGCTTCTGCCATTCATGAGCGGCCTTTAAACCTTTAAACGTTTCCAGAAGGCTAAATTCACTCCCAGATCTTTGTTCAGACAGACTCCATAACGTTTACAACGCTTCTAGGAGAAGGACACTCCAAAATCAAACCATTGTTATCTAGTCTTGAGTAGTGCCATAGCCTCTGTAGCCTCTTCCACTGTCTTTGGTTAGAGTTCTCTTGCTTGAGGGTACAGTCAGGCACATTTATATCTAGTTTCTCTTCCTCTTGTTTTGTTAAAGTTTTTATAGTTTTTATAGAAAATATTTATTTTGATGTTACTATACTTGAAATATTTTATTTTTCTTCATTTCGTTTCCTCACTGGGCTATTTTCCCTGTTGGGGCCCCTGGGCTTATAGCATTCTGCTTTTCCAACTAGGGTTGTAGCTTAGCAATTAATAATAATAATAATAGAAGGCTAAAATCGGTGGTTACAACACCTTTAAACTTTTGAACCTTTAATGCATGCCTGTAGAGATGAGTAAATTGCAATTTTGTGTGCAAAACCTGAATTTGGCAGGAATATGCACTGCTGAGTGGGAATCAACTCTCTTCTTTCTTCATAGTCTGTTGGGTATTATTATTATTATTATTATTAAATGCTGAGCAACAACCCTAGTTGGAAAAGCAGGATGCTATAAGCCCAGGGGCCCCAACAGGGAAAATAGCCCAGTGAGGAAAGGAAATAGAGAAAAATTAAATATTTTAAGAATAGTCTCATCAAAATAAATATTTCCTATATAAACTAAACAAAACTTTAACAATGTAAAATGTAAAATGTCACCTCGGTTTGGGATCTTCAGAGGTTAAAAAAAAAAAAAAATTACAATTGATTCTCCTTGAGTCAGATCTTTGGATAGAGCAAAATCGATATTAAGAATTTTTTTTTTTTTTTTTGGAAAAAAACAAAATGCAAAAGTGTTTGTGATAACCTCATCTCCCCTTATTGATTAAGAACAGGTGTCGGAATATATATATATATATATATATATATATATATATATATATATATATATATATATATATATGTATATATATAGATATATATGCATATATATATATATATATATATATATATATATATATATATATATACACGTACACATACCTATATTTATATATATATATATATATATATATATATATATATATATATATATATATACATACATATATATATATATATATATATATATATATATATATATATATATATTTTTTTTCTCGGTTACGGCTAGCAGCATTGCCAGACATATGATTACTGGGTCTCTCCCTGTCCCTCAGGGAGAGGGAGTAGTTATACTTTGGTGAGAGGAAAGGGAGAAGGGGTGCGTGTGCATATCTCTCTAAATAGTTATCCTTTATTTCTGACGGATCGTATATATATATATATATATATATATATATATATATATATATATATATATATATATATATATATATATATATATATATATATATATGAAGTGTGCCTGTAAACTTTCAAACCAGGGTATCATGTAACTTTATATTTTTCAAAATTGCCATCATTATTCCCGTTACTCTCATTTAGGCCAGTAAAGACCAAACTGACTCCAGGCTCCCCCTCCCCTTATTTACTCTCGGCATTTTATCCATCCAAACGATCTGGAGCACGTAATGGTCTCGGATAAGACCTAAAGACCGGTTATAATCTGCCGAAAACAGCGTCCATTGATCATCTATGGCTGAGGATAATCTGTTTCTCCGTAGATATACCATAGGAGATCATTTTAGCTGTCAAAATTGAGCCGGAGACGTAGTTGAAGGCTAACGGATCATTTCTACCGGAGCCACTTGAAGTCTCCACGCGCCACGTGGTCTGTCTTCGGAGGATCCAGTTCATTTTTAGCCTCATTCTGTTAAAGGATTTACTTAGAGATGAATATAGGAACAAGTTAATGAAGTCGAACAGCCAGATTGAATGACAATAATGATAAAAAGATATTTTGAATTTGCTTAATGGCTTCCTTTAAAATAGCTTCAACAACTTAAGCGGTATACCAGACAGATTCCATTTTTAGCTTCATAGAATCAGGCTGAACGATTTACTTAGAAATGAATGCAGGAATCAGTTAATGAAGTTGAACAACCAGATTGAATGAAAATGATAAAGATAAACAACTTAGAATTTGCTTAATAGATTCCTTTAAAATAGCTTCAACAACTTTAACGGTATACCAGACGGATTCCATTTTTAGCTTCATAGAATGAGGCTGACGTATTTACTTAGAGATGAATACAGGAACAAGTTAATGAAGTCGAACAGCCAGATTAAATGACAATAATGAGAAATAAATAATTTAGAATTCGCTTGATAGATTCTTTTAAAATAGCTTCAACAAATTGAACGGTATACCAGACGGATTCCATTTTAAGCCTCAAGGAATGAAGCTGAAGGATTTACTTAGAAATTAATGCAGGAACCAGTTAATGAAGTTGAACAACCAGATTGAATGAAAATGATGAAGATAAACAATTTAGAATTTGCTTAATGGATTCCTTTAAAATAGCTTCAGCAACTTGAATGGTATACCAGACAGATTCCTTTTTTAGCTTCATAGAATGAGGCTGAAGGAAACATAGGAACAAGTTAAGGGAGTCGAACAGCCAAATTGAATGACAATAATGATAAAAAACAATTTAGAATTTGCAATGATGGATTCCTTTAAAATAGCTTCAACAGTTTGAACGGATCCAGACTGAGACTTAAAATAAGCCTCAGGAATGCTCCAATAAATTACGCCCGCAAATTACTCCTTTCGCCGAAGATGGCTTTTGGCATTATTGTTACTAATTGTAGCAGTAAGCGTCTTGTTTTATGTACTTCCATTATCGGGGCGCTATCAGGACATTATCCAGCGCTATAATTGCTCTTAAAAGCTGCCTTTCCAATGGTTGCAATGTGCCAATAAATTTCATGACATTTAATAGCAACTTGCAGTTCTCTATAACATGTTTTAACTATCGATTTACCGTTTTTTTACGCTTGTTAGCTGATTTTATGTGTATGTATTTTAGCCACCATAGAAAATTTGATAGTTGATTTTATAACTTTCTATATATATATATATATATATATATATATATATATATATATATATATATATATATATATATATTAGCCACCATGGAGAAGTTGATAGTGGATTTTATAACTTTTTTATATATATATTTTAGCCACCATAGAAAAGTTGATAGTGGATTTTATAATTTTTTTTTTGTATATATTTTAGCCACAATAGAAAAGTTGATAGTGGATTTTATAACTTTTTTTTGTATATATTTTAGCCACCATAGGAAAGTTGATAGTGGATTTTATAATTTTTTTTTTGTATATATTTTAGCCACAATAGAAAAGTTGATAATGGATTTTATAACTTTTTTTTTTATAGCCACCATGGAAAAGTTGATAGTGGATTTTATAACTTTTTTTTTTTGTATATATTTTAGCCACAATAGAAAAGTTGATAATGGATTTTATAACTTTTTTTTTTATAGCCACCATGGAAAAGTTGATAGTGGATTTTATAACTTTTTTTTGTATATATTTTAGCTACCATAGAAAACTTAATAGTGGATTTTATAACTTTTTTTGTATATATTTTAGCTACCATAGAAACCTTAATAGTGGATTTTATAACTTTTTTTTTGTATATATTTTAGCTACCATAGAAAACTTGTTAGAGTATTTCTATAACTTTATTTATTTTTTATTTTTTTTTACTAAAAATGAATTAATTGTTCGTTTAAGGTTAGTATAATGTAGTTGTACAGAAGAAATAACTATAACATACTTTTGTTGAAGACATAATTTACTACTCATATATTATACTCTCTCTCTCTCTCTCTCTCTCTCTCTCTCTCTCTCTCTCTCTCTCTCTCTCTCTCTCTCTCTCTCTCTCTCTCTCTCTTTTTTTTAAGAATATCATCAAACGTTGATGCTTGTTTTATATAAGAACATCAAGTTTCAATAATGATATAAATAAATTCAACAAAATAAATGTGGTTATATTACGATGCAACTTGTATTTATAGCGGTTTCCCGTCTTCCAGCCCGGGGGCCAACCTTTCTTACCCCTGACTCCTATGTAATTTTGCTGGAATTTCGAGACAATTTGCACCTTTCGAAAGTAGTGACTTCCTGTCTCGATCCTCTCTTATATTACCGTAATTGATAACGGTATAATTACATTTAAGGTTTAAAAGGTCGGTCATGAATTGAAGAGGCAAAGGACGGACAATGCCCCAAAGACTTGCCGTATATCCATATGATCAGGCTTCAAGCCCGCTCTCCATCCAAGCTAAGACCAAGGAGGGCCAGGCAATGGCTACTGATGATTCATAAGGTTAGACTTATTGGCTCCCACAAACACTAAATCCTTAGCTCACAGAGATGGTGAGGTTGCAGACACTACAAGAAACTATAGAGCCTGAGTGCGTCTCGAACCCCAGTCCAGCAGACGTTAGGCAGGGATGTTTAAAGGTTTAAAGGTCGCTCATGAATGGCAGAGGCAAGGGACAGTGATATTGCCCTAGCATTCAGGACAATGCCCTAGAGACTGACCATATACTATATGATCAACGCCCAAGCCTCCTCTCCACCCAAGCTAGGACCAGGGAGGGCCAGGCTGATGACTCAGCAGGTTAGACCTATAGGCTCCCCCAAACCCCCCAAACTTAGCTCACAAGGATGGTACGGTCGCAGACACTAATGGCACTAACGAGCGGAACTCGAATCCCAGTCCAACAGAACACTAAGCCGGCCCATTTATTAGAACTACTAATATGAAAGCTGCTCTCCATCCAAGTCAGGACCAGGAAGGGCCAGGCAGTGGGTGCTTATGACTCAGCAGATAGACCTACAGGCTCCCCCAAAGCCCCCAAACTTAGCTCACAAGGATGGTACGGTTGCAGACACTAATGGAACTAACTAGTCTGAGCGGGACTCGAACTCCCATCTGGCAATCACCAGACGGAGACGTTACCAATCAGGCCACAACAACCACAACTATAGTCTATTTCTTTTAGCGAGACATATTTGCACCGACTCGCAGCGGTGCCCTTCTAGCTCGGAAAAGTTTCCTGATCGCCGATTGGTTGGACAAGATCATTCTAACCAATCAGCGACCAGGAAACTTTTCCGAGCTAAAAGGGCACCGTTGCGAGTCGGTGCAAATATGACTCTCTAAAAGAAACGCACTTTTAGCTCGGAAAAGTTTCCTGATCGCTGATTGGTTGGACAAGATCATTCTAACCAATCAGCGACCAGGAAACTTTTCCGAGCTAAAAGGGCACCGTTGCGAGTCGGTGCAAATATGACTCTCTAAAAGAAATGGACTATAGTAATAAAAAAAGGTGAGCGTTTCTCACTGAAGATAATCCATACATCACAGCTTAGCAGTTTCATCTTAGCGGTAAAACACGGCCTATTTAACTTCCAGACTCTTAAATGCTTCCCGGAGGACATAACTTGTTTTAGCCATTAATCTTTTTGTGGTAATATTCCATTTCTGACTTGTCTTTGGGGCTTCTAGAAGAACAACATAAATTCTGATGACGCCAGCTCTCCTTATCAGCTCCTAAAATACTATTATTATTATTATTATTATTATTATTATTATTATTATTATTATTATCATTATTATTATTATTATTATTACCTCCGCCAAGGAGGTTATAAAATCCAGTCAGTTTATTTATTTACTTATTTATATATTTATTTATTTATTTTGTTAGATTATTTGTTTATTTATTGATCTGTTTATTTGCTCCTAAAACATTGTTATTATTATTATTATTAAGATTATTATATTGTTATTATTATTATTATTGTTATTATTATTATTATTATGATTATTATTATTAAAATTATTATTATTATAATTATTATTATTATTATTATTATTATTATTATTATTATTATTATTATTATTATTCTACTTTCTTGGGTTAGAGCTCTATTCTATATTGTTTCTCTTCCTCTTGTTTTTGTGAAGTATTTTATAGTTTATATATGATAGAACTAATTCAATGTAGTTAATGATTTTAAAACATTTGATCTTGATTGTTATTACTTCTCTTGTAGTTTATTTATTACCTTATATTCTTCCTCTCTGAGCTATTTTTCCCGTTGGAACCCTTGAGGTTATAGCATCCTGCTTTTCCAACTAAGGTTGTAGCGTAGCTGTCATAATAATAATAATAATAATAATAATAATAATAATAATAATAATAATAATAATAATAATAGTGATAATAATGACTATTTTTTTCCCTACTGGACCCTTGGGCTTATAGCATCCTGCCTTTCCAACTAGGCTTGTAGCTTATCTGTCATAATAATAATAATAATAATAATAATAATAATAATAATAATAATAGTGATAATAATAATAATGATAATAATGACTATTTTTTTCCCTACTGGACCCTTGGGCTTATAGCATCCTGCCTTTCCAACTAGGCTTGTAGCTTATCTGTCATAATAATAATAATAATAATAATAATAATAATAATAATAATAGTGATAATAATAATAATGATAATAATGACTATTTTTTTCCCTACTGGACCCTTGGGCTTATAGCATCCTGCTTTTCCAACTAGGCTTGTAGCTTAGCTGTCATAATAATAATAATAATAATAATAATAATAATAATAATAATAATAATAATGACTATTTTTCCCTACTGGACCCTTGGGCTTATAGCATCCTGCTTTTCCAACTAGGCTTGTAGCTTAGCTGTCATAATAATAATAATAATAATAATAATAATAATAATAATAATAATAATGTTAGCTGTCTTAATAATAATAATAATAATAATGATAATAATAATAATAATAATGACTATTTTTTTCCCTACTGGACCCCTTGGGCTTATAGCATCCCGCTTTTCTAACTAGGGTTCTAGCTTAGCTAATAATAATAGCATCCTGCTTTTCCAACTAGGGCTGTTGCTTAGCAAGTAATAATAATAATAATAATAATAACAACAACAACACCCGTTGTTGATACCTTTACTATCTTGTCTACGAAAGGTCTAAATACATCAATGGGTACTGATGCGTTCTAGAAACCCTAGTCATATAAGACTATCAGTCTCTGAATAGCTTTAGTCATAAAAAAGGTAGTGATATTTTCACAGTTCTCGTCATTTACCATTCTTATCATCATCATCATCATCTCCTCCTACGCCTATTGATGCAAAGGGCCTCGGTTAGATTTCGCCAGTCGTCTAATATACTGAGCTTCTAATTCAATACTTCTCCATTAATCATCTCCTACTTCGTGGTTCATAGTCCTCATTCATATGGGCCTGGGTCTTCCAAATCTTCTGGTTCCTTGTGGAGCCCCGCTGAACGTTTATTGAATATAAATCCCTTTAAATAATCTTAATCATCCAAGTACCGCCAAAGAGGCTTCAGAAGTCTAAAGTCTTTAAAATCTCCCAAGGGGCACTAGTACCGCCAAAGAGTCTTCGGAAGTCTAAAGTCTTTAAAATCTCCCAAGGGGCACTAGTACCGCCAAAGAGTCTTCGGAAGTCTAAAGTCTTTAAAATCTCCCAAGGGGCACTAGTACCGCCAAAGAG
>NC_090766.1:10736337-10743837 GCF_036898095.1 Palaemon carinicauda | reverse complement strand
GAGAAGAGAGAGACTCGATTTGGGAAATCGAACACTGAAAGGCATTGCCTGGTCAGTCACGCCTGCTCTCCATTATCTGGAGCTACTCCAACTCCCTTCCCGGATCCCCCACCTGTCCTTATTATATGTTTAAAGGCTGCTCATGAATGGCAGAGCAGGACAATGCCCTGGAGACTGATCATATAAACATGGGATCAGCACCTGAGCTCCGTCTACAACCAAGTTAGGACCAGGAAGTTTTAAATGCTTTAAAGGTAGCTCCTTAATGGCAAAGGCAAGGCAAGGGACAGTGGCATTGCCCTAGCAAGTAAGCAGGACAATGTCCTAGAGACTGGCCATATATCATATGATAAAAGCATAGCTCCCTCTCCACCAAGCTAGGGCCAGGAAGGTTTAAAGATTAAAGGTCGCTCATGAGTGGCTAAGGCAAGGGACAGTGACATTACCCTATCAAGGAGGACAATGTCCTAGAGACTGACCTTATATAAGTTGTGATCAGCGCCCAAGCTCCCTCGACACCCAAGCTAGGGCCAAGAAGGTTTAAAGGTTAATGGCAGAGGCAAGGGGGCAATGACATTGCCCTATCAAGGAGGGACAATGTCCTAGAGACCGACCATATATACATATGAACTATGAACAGGGATGGCCAGGCAAGCCTCCTCTCCACCCAAGTTATAACCAGGGAGGGCCGGGCAATGGCTGATGATGACTCAGCTGCTAGGCTTTTTGAAGGTTATTCATGAAGACGGAAACTAGGGGCAGTGATATTGCAATAGCAAGCCCGACAGTGCCCTAGAGACTGACCGTATATAGTGTATGTATGATAAGCGCCCAATCCACTCTCCACCCAAACTTTGACCTGGAAATGCCAGACAATGGCTGCTGAAGACTCGGCAGATAGACCTATAGGCTCCCCCAAACCCTCCACCATCCTTAGTTCACAAGATGGTGAGGTTGTAACGACCAAAGGAATTAATGAGTTTGAGCGGGACTCGAACCCCAGTCATGCGTTCACCAGTCAGGGACTTTAGTTTTCTCGCCATCTCGGATTCCTAATCGTTGTTCACGATTCCCAGATCCTGTGTTCCTTCAGTTTATCTCAGAATCACATCATATGCTTCGCTAACTACTCTGTTCGACGTATGCTGTCATATTATTATTATTATTACTATCCAAGCTACAACCCTAGTTGGAAAAGCAAGATACTATAAGCCCAGGGCCTCCAACAGGGAAAATAGCCCAGTGAGGAAAGGAAATAAGGAAATAAATAAATTAAGAGAACAAATTAACAATAAATCATTCTAAAATAAGTAACAATGTCAAAACAGACATGTCATATATAAACTATTAACAACATCAAAAACAAATATGTCATAAATAAACTATAAAAAGACTCATAGGATACATATTCCAATTGTAATTGATTTCTTAAACACCTTCATCGATATTGTTTTTGTTTATTGCAATGATTATTATTATTACTATCCAGTTATTAATGGAAAAATGTATAAGTACTTAAAGGAATTGTGAAAATACAGATATTCCATTAGCTAAAAGACAACAGGTTGAAAAATGTTCTACCGTTTCATTGTGAGAGAGAGAGAGAGAGAGAGAGAGAGAGAGAGAGAGAGAGACGATACTGATGTAAATATTATAAGAAAAAAAAGAGTAAAAGATGGAGTTTAGAATATGCTGTACTAGTTCTCAGAGAGTGAGAGAGAGAGAGAGAGAGAGAGGAGAGAGAGAGAGAGAGTGTGTAAATATAACGAGAACAGAAAAGAGGAATTAAGAATATTCTGCACTGGGTTTCATTGTGTATGTGGTGTGTCTGAGAGAGAGAGAGGGAGGAGAGAGGAGAGAGAGAGAGAGAGAGAGTATGACGAGAAAAGGAAGATTTGAAATAAGTAGTTAAGAATATTCTGCACTAGCTTTCAGTGTGTATGAGAGAGAGAAAGAGAGAGAGAGAGAGAGAGAGAGAGAGAGTGCGAGAGAGAGAGAGGAGAGAATACTTAAACAAATATGATGAGGAAAGGCAAGAAGAAAAAATACATTAATAATATTCTGCACTAGTTTGAGAGAGAGAGAGAGAGAGAGAGAGAGAGAGAGAGAGAGAGAGAAAACTGATACAAATATGATGAGGAAAGGAAAGAAGAAGAAAAAATTAAGAATATCCTGCACTAGTTTTCAGTGTGAGAGAGAGAGAGAGAGAGAGAGAGAGAGAGAGAGAAAACTGATACAAATATGATGAGGAAAGGAAAGAAGAAAAAAATTAAGAATATCCTGCACTAGTTTTCAGTGTGTGAGAGAGAGAGAGAGAGAGAGAGAGAGAGAGAGAGATTGATTTAAAGTTTTCAGGCATCCGAGAGAGAGAGAGAGAGAGAGAGAGAGAGAGATTGATTGATTGATTTAAAGTTTTCAGGCATCCGAGAGAGAGAGAGAGAGAGAGAGAGAGAGAGATTGATTGATTGATTGATTTAAAGTTTTCAGGCATCCGAGAGAGAGAGAGAGAAGAGAGAGAGAGAGAGAGTAAATATGACGAGAAAAGGAAAAGAAGAAAAAAGTAATTAAGAATATTCTGCACTAATTTATAGAGAGAGAGAGAGAGAGAGAGAGAGAGAGAGAGAGAGAGAGAGATACTAGTAAAAACCAGGTTTTAAACATGTCGGATGCACTCCTCACCGCCTCCTGTTCTAGTTACCGCTTTACCTGTGAAAGGGAACCTTTGTTGTCCTGTTAATTACAGCGTAATTTAACGCACGACGCAAATTACGAACTAAATTACGGACTTAGGCGTAATTGCTTGCATTCTTTATAATATAAATAAATGTCATGGTGCAGCCATGCCCATTGCTACTTTAGGTTCGCTGTAAAATATCTCTGTTTGAATTCGTCTTAATAGAAGGTATGCTTTTGTTGGTAGTTTATTAATTTTATCTTTATTTCTATAATTTATATTTTATTTTAAATATCGTTATTCTTTTATTCTAATTATCTATTTTATTTTATTTTATTCGTCTTTATTCTATTTTGTTTTGATATTTAATTTTTATTTTTTATCATCTTTATTTGATATTTTTAGTATATTTATTATTATATTTTATTATTAGATTTATTATATTTAATTATTTATTCTAATTATCTATTTTATTTTATTTTAATCATCTTTATTATACTTTGTTTTGATATTTTTTTTATCTTTATTTTATATTATTTATATTATTGTTTTTATTTTATTTTTTATCTTTTATTATTCTAATTATCTATTTTATTTTATTTTAATCATCTTTATTATACTTTGTTTTGATATTTTGTTTTTATTTTTTTATCTTTATTATATATTATTTTTATTATTGTTTTTATTTTGTTTTTATCTTTTTTAATTATTCTAATTATCTATTTTATTTTATTTTAATCATCTTTATTATACTTTGTTTTGATATTTTTTTTATCTTTATTTTATATTATTTTTATTATTGTTTTTATTTCATTTTTATCTTTTTTATTATTCTAATTATCTATTTTTATTTTAATCATCTTTATTCTATTTTGTTTTAATATTTTATTTTTCATTTTTTCATTATTTTATATTTATATTGTTTTTATGTTATTTTTATCTTTTTTATTATTCTAATTATCTATTTTATTTTATTTTAATCTTTATTCTATTTTATTTTAATATTTATTTTGCTTTTTTTATTATCTTTATTTTATATTATTTTTATTACTGTACCGTCAGGATGGAATCTGATAAACAGGCTATTTTTATTTTGTAATTATCTATTTTATTTTATTTTAATCCTTATTCTATTTTGTTTTGATATTTATTTTTTATTTTTTATTATCCTTATTTTATTATATTTATTATTGTACCGCTCAGCATGAAATCAGATAAACATGCTTTTTTTTTTTTATTCTAATTATGTATTTTATTATAATCCTCTTTATTCTATTCTGTTTTGATATTTTGTTTTATTTTTTATTTTTATTTTATATTTTTATATTGTACCGTCAAGAGGAAATCAGATAAACACGCTATTTTTATATTCTAATTATCTATTTTATTTTATTTTATTCTTTATTCTATTTTGTTTTGATATTTTATTTTTTATTTTTTATCTTTATTTTATTTCATTTTTATTATTATACCGTCAGGTTGAAATCAGATAAACACGCTATTTTTTTATTCTAATTATCTATTTTATTTTATTTTATTTATTCTATTTTGGTTTTGATATTTTTTTTATTTTTTATTATCTCTATTTTATATTATTTTTATTGTACCGTCAGGATGAAATTAGATAATCATGCTATTCTATTTTTTTTTCATTCTAATTATCTATTTTATTTTATTTTAATCTTTTATTCTATTTCCTTTTGATATTTATTTTTTATTTTTTATTATCTTTATTTTATCATTTTTATTATTGTACCGTCAGGATGAAATCAGATAAACACGCTGTCATGTAAGACGATGGTACTTTTAGCCAGCACCGTAATTTGCTATTTATTAAACCCTACACCATGGGAAAAGAGAGAAAAGAGATAAAAAAAAGACGAGTTGGATCAAAACAAAGTGAATGGGTGGATGGAAAAACCGTAAGGTGCAAAACCGTAATTTGCCAATATAATTTCCTATTTAAAAAAAAAAAAAAAAAAAAAAAAAACTTGCAGCTTCCTAGAATTTTTTCTTATAGTAGTCAAACATGAAAAGTGTTCTAAAATACCTATCAAGATTGAAAACAAAAATCTTGCAGCTTCCTGGAATATTTTCTTATAGTAGTCAGACATGAAAAAGTCTAAAATACCTATTAAGAATAAAAAAAAAAAACTCTTGTTACATCCTGGAATTTTTTCTTATAGTGTGCAGACATGAAAAGGTGGTCTAAAATACCTATTAAGATTAAGAAAAAAAAATAAGTCTTGCAGCTTCCTGGAATTTTTTCTTATAGTAGTCAGGCATGAAAAAGTTTCCTAAAATGCCTATTAAGAATGAAAAAAACTAAAAAAACTTGTTGCATCCTGGAATTTATACTTTATAGTATTCAGAAATGATGTTTCCCAAATGCTATAATGGAAATTGTATATATAAAAAACTTCCATTTTGGTACCTGAATTTTTACTTATAGTATTTAAAAATGAAGTCTCATAAATGCTATAATGGAAATTGTATATGAAAAAAAAAAAAAAACTCCCATTTTGGTACCTGGAATTTTTACTTATAGTATTCAGAAAATGAAGTCTCCCAAATGCTACAATGGAAATTGTATATTAAAAAAAAACTCCCGGTTTGGTACCTGGAATTTTTACTTACAGTATTCAGAAATGAAGTCTCCTAAATGCTATAATGGAAATTATATATGAAAAAAAAACTCCCATTTTGATACCTGGAATTTTTACTTATAGTATTCAGAAATGAAATCTCCCAAATGCTATAATGAAAATTGTATTATGAAAAAAAAACTCCCATTTTGGTACCTGGAATTTTTACTTATAGTTTTCAGAATAAAGTCTCATAAATGCTATAATGGAAATTGTATATGAAAAAAAAAAACTCCCATTTTGGTACCTGGAATTTTTACTTATAGTATTCAGAAATGAAGTCTCCCAAATGCTACAATGGAAATTGTATATAAAAAAAAACTCCCATTTTGGTACCTGGAATTTTTTACTGATAGTATTCAGAAATGAAATCTCATAAATGCTATAATGGAAATTGTATATTAAAAAAAAACTCCCGGTTTGGTACCTGGAATTTTTACTTACAGTATTCAGAAATGAAGTCTCCTAAATGCTATAATGGAAATTATATATGAAAAAAAAAAACTCCCATTTTGGTACCTGGAATTTTTACTGATAGTATTCAGAAATGAAATCTCATAAATGCTATAATGCAAATTTTATATGAAAAAAAAAAACTCCATTTGGTACCTGGAATTTTTACTTATAGTTTTCAGAAATAAAGTCTATTAAATGCTATAATGGAAATTGTATATGAAAAAAAAAAACTCCATTTTGGTACCTGGAATTTTTACTGATAGTATTCAGAAATGAAATCTCATAAATGCTATAATGGAAATTTTATATGAAAAAAAAACTCCCATTTGGTACCTGGAATTTTTACTTATAGTTTTCAGAAATAAAGTCTCATAAATGCTATAATGAGAATTGTATATATAAAAAAAACTCCCATTTTGGTACCTGGAATTTTTACTTATAGTATTCAGAAATGAAGTCTCATAAATGCTATAATGGAAATTGTATATATAAAAAAAACTCCCATTTTGGTACAGCAACTAAAAACCGGGTAAAATTTTCTCAGAATTCTTGAAAACAAAATTTAAAATATAATTGGGTCTTTTACAGATATTCCATATCGGATTTAATAATATAACTAGAAATGAAGTCGTCGGGATAATTAAAGGAGCAAAGAAAAACAAATTGTTCGATTAACCCGGTGCCAATCTCCGAAGTAATTGGAGTAGAGAACTTTTTCTAGTCTTGCCGGCATAATTACATTAGATCCTCCTCTCTGTTACGGCTCATTTCATATTTGTTGGTAGTTAGGTTGGGCAGGGCAAGAGCCACCCGTTGAGATACTACCGCTAGAGAGTTATGGTGTCCATTGACTGGCCAGACAGTGCTACATTGGATCCTTCTCTCTGGTCACGGTTCACTTTCCCTTTGCCTACAATGCACAGAATAGTCCGGGCTATTATTTATACATTCTCCTCTTTACTCATACACCTGACAAAACTTAAATTACTAAACAATTCTTCTTCTCTCAAGAGGTCAATTACTGCACTGTAATTGTTCAGTGGCTACTTTACTCTCCGTAAGGGTAGAAGAGACTCTTTAGCTATGGTAAGCAGCTCTTCTAGGAGGACACTCTAAAATCAAAACTTTGTTCTCTAGTCTTGGGTAGTGTCATAGCCTCTATACCATGGTCTTCCACTGTCTTAAGTTAGAATTCTCTTGCTTGAGGTTATACTTGGGCACACTATTCTATTCCAAAATCATGAACTTTAAGAAATTCATTGAGAGTTCTCATGATCTTGTCTAACTTATTCCTGAACTTGTGAACTTGTTTACTGTGCTACTGTTTACTACATCCGCTGGAAGTCTATTCCACAGAGAGAGAGAGAGAGAGAGAGAGAGAGAGAGAGAGAGAGAGAGAGTTACAAGGATATCGGATGTCTCAAAGACTATTTAGGTCCATCCGCGGAGACTCCATTTGCTCTTTGGCAGAGCAATTTAGTTTAAGCATTTAGAGAATTCTTATGATCTTGTCTAACTTATTCTTGAGCTCGTTTACCGTGTTACTGTTTACTACATCCGCTGGAAGTCTATTCCAGGTATTTTCTATTTTGTATGTAAAGAAATTACCACATTGAGTGGTGTTGTATCTTTTCAATTCAGTTTGTATCCGTTACCTCTGGACTGATTTATGCTAAGCGTGACTAGATTATTGTAATCTACATTTGTTATTCCTTTAAGAATTTT
>NC_090766.1:10721077-10735837 GCF_036898095.1 Palaemon carinicauda | reverse complement strand
CAGCCGATCCCAAGGGTGCTCTGGATGTCCCTATATAAAAAATACAGGGTTCCCAGGTTGGTCTTTATGTAAATTTGATTAAATCTGTTCATGAGCATATCAAGTGCAAAGTTGATGTTAATGGAGTCTTATCAAGTGAGTTTCTAGTGAACACCGGAGTACTCTAAGGGAATGTGTTGTCACCTATGTTGTTTATCCTGCAAATTTGGCATTTTTGTGTGCTAGATACCTAAATTTGTCCTTTTTGTGTGCTTGATACCTAAATTTGGCCTTTTTGAAAATTGGTTAGTCTTAAATCCTTCAGCCAATCCCAAGGGGGCTCTGGGTGTCCCTATATTGTAAATACAGGGTTCCCATGTTGGCCTTTTTCGGGTAAAAAAAAAAAAACCTCCAAATTTGGTCTTTTTTATGCTAGATACCTAAATTTGGCTTTTTTTGTGTACCAGATACCTTAATTTGGCCTTTTTGAAATTGGTTAGCCTTACATCCTTCAGCCAATCCCAAGGGGGCTCTGGATGCCCCTATATAATAAATACAGGGTTTCCAAGTTGGCCTTTTTCGGGCCCCCCAAAAAACGAAAACCTCCAAATTTGGCTTTTTTGTGTGCTAGATACCTAAATTTGGTCTTTTTTAAATTGGATAGCCTTAAATCCTTCAGCCAATCACAAGGGAGTTCTGGATGTCCTTATATAATAAATACATGGTTCCCAGGATGGCCTTTTTCGGGCCAGAAAAAAAAAACCAAAACCTCCAAATTGGGCCCTTTTGTGTGCTAAATACCTAAATTTGCCCTTTTTTGTGCTAAATACCTAAATTTGCCCTTTTTTGTGTGCTAGATACCTAAATTTGCCCTTTTTAGAAAATAGTTAGCCTTAAATCCTTCAGCCAATCCAAAGGGGGTTCTGGACGTCTCTATATTATAAATACAGGGTTTCCAGGTTGGCCTTTTTCGGGCCAAAAAAAAAAAACCTCCAAATTTGGCCTTTTTGTGCTAGTTACCTTAATTTGGCCTTTTTTAATCCAGGTTGGTCTTTAACGGGCCCATAAAAACCCCCCTCCAAATTTGGCCTTTTGTGTGTGCTAGATACCTAAATTTGGCCTTTTTTAAACTGGTTAGCCTTAAGTGCTATATTTTCGGCCTTTTTCTACTGTTAGGTTGGCCTTTTAAAGCTGCTGTTGCTCAGACGTTGGCCTTTTCTCATTTGGAATACCTGTGGCAACCTAAATGATCACCCTCTCATCGGAACACGTCGTCCTTCGCTGGTGTTTTTTTAAACCGTGGTTTGTATCACCTGCAAATTACACAGTCCCGAAAGCTGCTGCATATCTGAAGTAAACAGGCTCTTTGCGGGATCACGCTCGTTCTCCATTTGGACGGTCACACGTCCATCATGGGCAGCCCAAGATTGCCATTACGGCTGCATCGGTTTCTCTGATGGGAAGGTGCTGCTCTCTGGTGGTGGGTTTTGAAGTTATGATAAGAAAAGGATTTTGAGGTCGCAGAATTTTTTTATGGGTGTTCTTGATAATGGGAATGTATAAGTTGATGAATGTAGTTGTTTATTGAGGTTTAAGATGAATAATGTGTATTTTTAGGTCACAAAACATTTCTTTTTTTCTTTTTTTTTTTATGGGAAAGTTTAAGGTAAAAAAAAGTATTTATTTTGAAAAGATTTTGAGGTCAAAGAATTTTTTTATGGGTTGTTTATGTTATGGGTAAGTATGTGTTGATGAATGTAGTTGTTTATTGAGGTTTATGATGAATAATGTGTATTTTGAGGTCACAAAGCCCTTCTTTTTTTATGGGAAGGTTTAGGGTAAAAAAATAAACATGTATTTTGAATTTTGAGGGCACATATTTTTTTGATAAAAAAAGGATTTTGAGGTCAAGGAATTTTTTTATGGGTTGTTTATGTTATGGGAAAGTATGTGTTGATAAATGCAACTGTTTATTGATGTTTATGATGAATAATGTGTATTTTGAAGTCACAAAGATTGCCCAAGATTGCCATTACGGCTGCATCGGTTTCTCTGATGGGAAGGTGCTGCTCTCTGGTGGTGGGTTTTGAGGTTATGATAAAGAAAAGGATTTTGAGGTCAAACATTTTTTTTATGGGTTGTTTATGTTATGGGAAAGTATGTGTTGATGAATGTAGTTGTTTATTGAGGTTTATGATGAATAATGTGTATTTTGAAGTCACAAAGATTGCCCAAGATTGCCATTACGGCTGCATCGGTTTCTCTGATGGGAAGGTGCTGCTCTCTGGTGGTCGGTTTTGAGGGTTATGATAAAGAAAAGGATTTTGAGGTCAAACATTTTTTTTATGGGTTGTTTATGTTATGGGAAAGTATGTGTTGATAAATGCAACTGTTTATTGATGTTTATGATGAATAATGTGTATTTTGAAGTCACAAAGATTGCCCAAGAGTGCCATTACGGCTGCATCGGTTTCTCTGATGGGAAGGTGCTGCTCTCTGGTGGTTGGTTTTGAGGTTTATGATTTAAAAAAAGGATTTTGAGGTCAAAGAATTTTTAACACATTTTTTTCAGACTTTAAAACACCGTCTCGAAAAAGGAATAGATTTAAAATCTAACTGCAGAGGAAAAAGTTTAAAAAATCTTTTCAAAACTAAACTAGAAATAAATACCAAACAAAGTTTATCTCTTGAAAATTAATAGCGTCGAATAAACCAATTATTTCACAGAGAAAACTATATATTCTGCTTGTGTGTGTGGCTTTATGAAATCATTTCAAAATCGGTTTCTCTGATGGGAAGGTGCTGCTCTCTGGTGGTGGGTTTTGAAGGTTATGATAAAAAAAGGATTTTGAGGTCGCAGAATTTTTTTATGGGTTGTTTATGTTATGGGAAAGTATGTGTTGATGAATGTAGTTGTTTATTGAGGTTTATGATGAATAATGTGTATTTTGAAGTCACAAAGCCTTTCTTTTTTCTTTTGTTTATGGGAAGGTTTAGGGTAAAAAAAAGATAAGATTTTGAGGTCAAATAATTTTTTTATGGGTTGGTTTGGTTATGGGAAAGTATAAGTTGATGAATGTAGTTGTTTATTGAGGGTTATGATGAATAATGTGTATTTTGAGGTCACAAAGCCCTTCTTTTTTTTTATGGGAAGGTTTAGGGTAAAAAAATAAACATGTATTTTGAATTTTGAGGGCACATATTTTTTTTGATAATAAAAGGATTTTGAGGTCAAACATTTTTTTTATGGGTTGTTTATGTTATGGGAAAGTATGTGTTGATAAATGCAACTGTTTATTGATGTTTATGATGAATAATGTGTATTTTGAAGTCACAAAGATTGCCCAAGATTGCCATTACGGCTGCATCGGTTTCTCTGATGGGATGGTGCTGCTCTCTGGTGGTGGGTTTTGAAGGTTATGATAAAAAAAAAAGGATTTTGAGGTCAAAGAATTGTTAACACTTTTTTTTCAGACTTTAAAACACAGTCTCGAAAAAGGAATAGATTTAAAATCTAACTGCAGAGGAAAAAGTTTAAAAAATCTTTTCAAAACTAAACTAGAAATAAATACCTAACAAAGTTTATCTCTTGAAAATTAATAGCGTCGAATAAACCAATTATTTCACAGAGAAAACTATATATTCTGCTTGTGTGTGTGGCTTTATGAAATCATTTCAAAATCGGTTTCTCTGATGGGAAGGTGCTGCTCTCTGGTGGTGGGTTTTGAGGTTTATGATAAAGAAAAGGGATTTTGAGGTCAAAGAATTTTTTTATGGGTTTTGTTTATGCGAAAGTATAAGTTGATGAATGCAGTTGTTTATTGAAGTTTATGATAAATAATGTGTATTTTGGTCACAAAGCCTTTCTTTTTTCTTTTGTTTATGGGAAGGTTTAGGGTAAAAAAAAGATAAGATTTTGAGGTCAAAGAATTTTTTTATGGGTTGTTTATGTTATGGGAAAGTATGTGTTGATGAATGTAGTTGTTTATTGAGGGTTATGATGAATAATGTGTATTTTGAGGTTACAAAGCCCTTCTTTTTTTATGGGAAGGTTTAGGGTAAAAAAATAAACATGTATTTTGAATTTTGAGGGCACATATTTTTTTGATAAAAAAAGGATTTTGAGGTCAAAGAATTTGTTTATGGATTGTTTTGGTTATTGGAATGTTTAAGTTGATGAATGTAGTTGTTTATTGAGGTCTATGATGAATAATGTGTATTTTTAGGTCACAAAAATTTTTTTTTCTTTTGTTTATGGAAAGGCTTAGGGTAAAAAAAAATGTATTTTTAATTTTGAGGGCACAGATTTTTTTTTGGTGGGGGGGAGGGGGGGGGGGTTATAGGAAAGTGTATGTCGAAAAATGTAGTCGTTTATTGAGGTTTAGGAAAAAAATATTATATTTTGAGATTTATTTATTTATTTATTTATTTATTTTTATTTTTTTTTCTTTGTCACGGGAAAGTATATGATGATGAGTAAAGCCGTTTAAAATGTATTGCTTTATTTATTACTGGTCGTACTTGCTGTTAGGAAAATGCAAAATAAATTTAATTTTTTCTGTTAATTATTCTATCCATTCAACGCAGTCCCCTTTTCAAGAGAAACTTTTTATGCTACTTATCTCCAATGAAGTTTTAGAAAGCTTTGATAGATTTCAAATCTATTTCTCTTCAAGGGAGATTTTCAACTCGATATTTTCTTGGGAAACTTTGAGAATCAATCATTATTCATGATTAGTTTATAATTCTGAGACGACCTGTTTAGGGATGCTGATTGGAAGCAGCAACTCTGTTTAGAAATAGGCAAAAATCTGGAGAAAATGAAGTTTAGATTCTGTAACTTCAGAGTAATTTGGATTGTAGTAGAAATCCAAGTTATATATATATATATATATATATATATATATATATATATATATATATATATATATATATATATATATATATATATATGTGGGTATATATATACATACATATATATATACTTATATATATATACATATATAGAGTATATATATGTATACATATATATATATATATATATATATATTTATATATATACATATATATATATATATATATATATATATATATATATATATGTATATTTAGAGGTATATATATGTATATATATACATATATATATGTATAAATATATTTATATGTGTGTGTATATATGTATATATACTGTATATATATATATATATATATATTATATATATATATATATATATTTATATATATATACATATATATATATATATATATATATATATATATATATATATATATATATATATATTATAGCTTAGCTATACCCGTAGTTAGAAAAGCAGGATGCTATAAGCCCTGTAATGGCTCCAACAGGAAAATATAGCCAGTAAGGAGAGGAAATAAGGAAACAGGGAGAATAGCGTTCTTGGGTGTACCCTCAAGCAAGAGAACTCTAATCCAAGGCAGTGGAAGACATTGGTAAAGAGGATATAGCACTACAATATACAGTATATAAATAATATGTATGTATGTATATGTATATATGTGTGTGTGCGTGTGTGTGTTTGATTAAGTTAGGATAATTATTTCTTTGAATTTGGTTTCTTGAGCTTTTTACCTATTTCTATATGGAATTTATATTCCCTATAAGCCTTTTCTTAAACATTTTTCAGAGTTGAAAACACAGGCTCGAAAAAGGAAAAAAGGAATAGTTTTGAAATCTATCTCCAGAGGAAAAAGTTTAAAACATCTTTTCAAAACTAAACTAGAAATAGATACCACATCAATTATCTCTTGAAAATGAATAGCGTCGAATAAACCAATTATTGCACAGAGAAAACTATATTTTTTGTTTGTGTTTGTAGCTTTATAAAATCATTTCTAAATCTAGTGGGAACACACAGGAATATAAAAGCCCAGTTTTTCCAAAACAAGACATTTTTATTCTTTTCAAAATTTCCTACTTTTTTCTTATTCTCAGACGCAATTATTACACAGAGAGAACTATATATATTGTGTGTGCTTGTGGCTATGTCATTATGTTTCTAAATATATTTGGAACACACAAGAATATAAAAGCCCATTTTTTTCCAAAACAGCACATTTTTATTATTTTCAAAATTCCCATTTTTTCTTATTCTCAGACGCAATTATTTCACAGAGAAAACTATATATATTGTTTGTGTGTGTCTATCATTTCTAAATCTTTTGGGTACACACAAGAATATAAAAGTCCATTTTTCCAAAATAGCATATTTTTGTTATTTTCAAGATTTTTTTTTTTTTTTTTTTTTTTTTTACTCGGGCGCATTTATTACACAGAGAAAACTATATAGCTTGTTTGTGTGTGTGACTGTATTATTACATTTCTAAATCTATTTAGAACACAAAAGAATTTAAAAGACCATTTTTCCAAAACAGCACATTTTTATTATTTTCAAGATTTCTTTTTTTTCTCTTGTAAATGGATTTCATCGAATAAACCAATTATTCTACAAAGAAAACTATATTTATATTGTTTGTGTGAATGTGGCTTTGTCATTACATTTCTAAATCAAGTGAGTTCTCTTACTTGAGGGTACACTCGGGCACACTATTTTATCCAATTTCTGTTCTATTTTTGTTTAAGTATTTATAGTTTATATAGGAATATAGGAAATATTTATTTTAATGTTGCTACTGTTTTTTAAATATTTAATTTTTCCTTGTTTCCTTTCCTTACTGGGCTATTTTCCCTGTTGTGGCCCCTGGGCTTATAGCATTTGGCTTTTCCAACTAGGGTTGTAGCTTAGCAAGTAATAATAATAATAATAATAATAATAATAATAATAATAATAATAATAATAATAATAATAAAGACCGTAATTTTTACCCTACTTTGTTATCATCTATTACGGGTTAGCAATTAATAATAATAATAATAATAATAATAATAATAATAATAATAATAATAATACACGAATTTAAGAGCCCACTTTTCCAAAACAGCAAATTTTCATTCTTTTCAATTTTTTTTTCTTTTTTTTTTTTTAGATCCGCTTCAATGACTGACAGTAATTTCACAAAGAAAGAATTATATTTTTTTTTATTATCAACAACACCGTGACGAAGAGCCTTTGGCATTTTGATAATATACTCGAGCCTGGATATTTAAATGTCTAATTTATATTCGATAAATTTATTTTCTGAAAATTCATACATTTCATGATAGAAACCCAAAAAATTATGTACTTTTATATCTCAGTATATTATAGCATGCATTTCATAAAAAGTACCTAAACTTTTTTTTTCTCTTTTTTTTAACTTTTAAAAGGTCAAAGAAGACAAAATCTCCCTTGTATAGAATATATCTTGTTTTTTTTATATACGCACCGGTGTACATAGTTCGAGTTAGGATTATTACCTCCGCCAACGAAGTTGGAAGGAGGTTATGTTTTACCCCCTCTTTGTGTTTGTTTGGGTGTGTGTGTGTGTGTGTTTTTTTTTTTTCGTGAACAGCTTCCTGGCCACAATTTTTATCGTAGAGTAATGAAACTTAGAAGGATTAACGTATGTAAAAAGCTGAAAATTAGTAAATTTTTAAGGTCAAGGTCACGGTCAAGCAAAATGTCCAATTCACGTAATCACCCATAAGTTTGGACATCGTTGTCACAGACACTTCAAACTTTGTTCATATTTAAGTGTGTAAAAATCCACACCAATTAATGCATGTTAAAGATGACAGGTCAAGGTCAAGTTTAAGAAATAAGCTACCGTGGCGGAGTTCTGCGCTCTACTGAGTGCCCTTCTTGTTATTGATTAATTTTGCTTTTGTTATTATTATTATAATATTATTATTATTGTTGTTGTTTTTTGTTGTTGCTGTTGCTGTTGCTGTTATTATTATTATTATTATTATTATTATTGTTGTTGTTGTTTTTGTTGTTGTTATTATTATTATTATTATTGTTTTTATTTTTATTATCATTATTATTTTTATTATTATTTATTATTATTATTATTATTATTATTATTATTATTGTTGTTGTTTTTGTTGTTATTATTATTATTATTATTATTATTTTTTTTATTATTATTTATTTATTATTATTATTATTATTATTATTATTATTATTATTAGCTGAGCTACAGCCCTACATGGAAAAGCAGGATGCTATAAGCCTTAGGGCTCCAACGGGGAAAATTAGCCCAGTGAGGAAAGGAAATAAGGAAAGGAATAAACTACAAGAGGATTAATAAACAGTTAGAATGAAATGTTTTAAGAACAGTAACTAAATTGAAATAGATGTTTCATATATAATCTATAACAAATTAAGAAAAGGGAAGAGAAATGAGACAGAATAGTGTGCTCTCTAATCTTGGGTAGTGCCATAGCCTCTGTACCATGGTCTTCCACTGTCTTGGGTTAGAGTTCTCTTCCTTGAGGGTACACTCGGGCACACTATTCTATCTTATATGTTATTTATCTTCCGCTTGTTTTGTTAAAGTTTTTATAGTTTATAAAGTGACATTTATTTTAATATTGTTGCTCTTCTTAAAATATTTCATTTTTTTGTTCCCTTTCCTCACTGGGCTATGTTCCCTGTTGGAGGCCCTGGGCTTATAGCATCCTGCTTTTCCAACTAGGGTTGTAGCTTAGCAAATAATAATAATGATAATAATAAAGTATACCCTCAAGCAAGAGAATAATAGAGGTAAATATTATACCCACCGTCTATATATATATATATATATATATATATATATATATATATATATATATGTATGTATATATGTATATATATATATAATATATATATATATATAAATATATATATATATATATATATATGAATATATATACATATATGTATATATATGTATATATATATATATATATATATATATATATATATATATATATATATATATATATATATAATCCTCCCAGATATAATCTAACAATAAAGCCCTTTATACTCCCATAAGCCATCAGAGAAAGATAGAATAAGCTTCCCTTTAAAAATTAATAGAAATGAATAATTCGGCAAAAATTAATAGAAATGAATAATTCAGATCACTTTTTACGCCCTTTATGATAAATAAAAGTATTAATCCTCCTAGATGTAATCTAACAGTAAAGACTTTTATACTCCATTAAGCCATCAAAGATAAAAAAAAGAATCCCTTCAAAAATTAATAGAACTGAATAATTCAGCAAAAATGAATAGAAATGAATAATTCAGTTCACCCTTTATGAAAAATAACAGTATTAATCCTCCCAGATATAATATAGCAGTAAAGACTTTTATACTCTATAAGCCATCAGAAAAAGATAGAAAAAATGTCCCTCCAAAAATGAATAAAAATGAATAATTCAAATCACCCCTTTACGCCCCTTATGAAAAATAACAGCATTAATCTTCTCAGATACACTCTAACAGTAAAGCCTTTTATATTCCCATAAGCCATCAAAGATAGAAAAAAAAAGTCCCTCCAAAAATGAATAAAAATGAATAATTCAAATCACCCCTTTAGCATCTCATTTCCACAATAAAGGAGGATTGACAATGCCAGTGTTCATGCACGACCTACTCACTGGTCCAGAAATTTATTATCAGAGTTGCCAGGTTTTCCAATTGAGAAAAGACCAACGTATGATCAACAGCAGCTTTAAAAGGCCAACCTATTAGTAGAAAAAGGTCGAAAATATAGCATTGAAGGCTAACCAATTTCAAAAAGGCCAAATTTAGGTTTGTAGCACGAAAAAAAGGTCAGGCAATGCCTGATTGTGAGGTTACATAGGACCAGAGAGGGCCAGGCAATGGCTGCTGATGTCTCAAAAGATAGACCTATAGGCTCCCCCAAAATCCACCATCCTTAGCTAACTCGGATGATGAGGTTACATAGGACCAGGGTGGGCCAGGCAATGCCTGCTGATGACTCAGCCGGTAGACTTATAAGCTCCCCAAAAGTAGAAAAAGGCCGAAAATATAGCATTGAAGGCTAACCAATTTCAAAAAGGCCAAATTTAGGTATGTAGCACGTAAAAAGGCCAAATTTGGAGCTTTTTTGGGCGAAAAAAGGCCAACCTGGCAACCCTGCCCGAAAAACGCCGGACTTCCAGATCTCTCTATCTGCCGAGTATGTTTTAGCATTGGTGCTGGCCACGCTGATGGATGAGGCTTTAGGTTGTGACCCTTCGAATGATTTAGGAGCTGTAGGGGTGTCTAGGATGGTTGTGAGAGGGTGTGGCTTCAGGATTTCATTTCTAGCGACATTGGGGAACTTTCAGGGTTGTGGTGGTCAGTTGCAAACAGATTTGTTTTTTGCTTTACAATATCATCCTTATTAGTTTGTCTCTATCTGTTAATTAATGAATAAAACTTATGGAATAATTAATTACGTACATTTACTAACTCATTCATTATGAATATATATGAAATCATTCATTTCCTGACACGTCCCTGCCTACATCTGTCGTACTGGGGTTAGAGTCCCGCTCAAACTATATAGTTTCATTTTGTATCTGCAACCTCACCATCCTTGTGAGCTAAAGATTGGAGTTTTGGGGAGCTTATAGGTCTATCTGCTGAGGGTTTTTTGTCGGAGCCTATAAGATCTACTTGCTGAGTCATCAGCAGGCATTGCCTGCCCCTCCCTGGTCCTATATAACCTCACCATCCTTGTGAGCTAAGGATTGCAGTTTTGGGGAGCTTATAGGTCTATCTGCTGAGTCATCAGCAGCCATTGCCTGGCCCTCCCTGGTCCTATGTGACCTCACCATCCGTGTGAGCTAAGGATTAGGGTTTTGGGGGTGCCTATAGGTCTGCTTGCTGAGTCATCAGCAGCCATGGCCTGGACCGCCTTGGTCCCATGTAACCTTACCATCCATGTCAGCTAAGGATGGTGGGTTTTGGGGGTGCCTATAGGTCTACTTTTTGAGTCATCAGTAGCCATTGCCTGGCCCTCCTTGGTCCTATATAACCTCACCATCCGTGTGAGCTAAGGATGAGTAGTTTAGGGGTGCCTATAGGTCTACCTGCTGAGTCATCAGCAAGCAATGCCTGACCCTACCTGGTCCTTGCTTGGATGGAGATGGGCCTTAGGCGCTGATCATATGGATTTATGGTTAGGCTCCTGGGCATTGTCCTGCTAGGGTATAGTCAATATCCTTCACCTCTGCCATTCATGAGGGACCTTTAAACCTTTATATAAGATTTGAAGGATATTATATAAAGGACCTACGAGACTGTTTAGATGCCCTTTTTCATCTTATCCTCAAGAAAGGATACGGACATCAGGTATAATATTATAATATATTAAATGTATTATATATTATAATATAAGATTTTGGAGAATGTGTATCACCTCTAAACCTAAAATTTATATGGCTTATAAAGAAATTAATAGAAATTTATATTTCAATCAATATATATTATTTGAATATATATATATATATATATATATATATATATATATATATATATATATATATATATAATATATATATATATATATATATATATATATATATATATATATATATATACATATATATATATATATGTATATATGTGTGTGTGTATATATTATATTTATAGGTATATGAAAGAGAGAGAGAGAGAGAGAGAGAGAGAGAGAGAGAGAGAGAGAGAGAGAGAGAGAGAGAGAGAGAGAGATCTACATGGTAAATGACTTTGTAACGAATAAACTATATATTGGAAAAAATATATATGAATATATTAAGATCAGTGACAACATTGAGTATGAAACAGGACAAATGTCAACCTGTCTCCAAATGTACTTAAAAAAAATTAAAAGAAAAAGCCACAAAAAAAAAAAAAAAAAAAAAATTCGGAAAAAGTAAACGTACTTAAAAATGTATTTGAAAATATTTGAAAAAGAAAACTCGACACAAAATCTACATCTGTTCTCTGGAAATTCTAAAATGACAGGTAACGCTGTTTAACTACTGATAGGAATCTACACCCCGAAGTCCACCATTCATTCACCACATTATTTCCTTAAGGATTTGACCTCCTTCACTTGCGAAAATGTTGAAACCTTTTTCTTACAATTGGGAACCAACCAACGCTTTTATTTGTTCTATTCCAGTGGTTCCTATAAGTATGTGTTATCACTAAAACAGTTACAATTAAGTTAACTTTTTGGGTGATAAAAGCTGCAGTAGGTGCATTAGACCAGGGATGGCATTTTCGTTTACTGAATAGTTGCGAAGGTTTTTTTTTATTATTATTATTTCAATGGAATTTTCGTTTACGGAATAGTTGCGAAGGTTTTCATTGATTTCAAAGGAATTTTCGTTTACTGAATATTTGCGAAGGTTTTCTTTGATTTCAAAGGAATTTTCGTTTACTGAATAGTTGCGAAGGTTTTATTTGATTTACAAGGTAGTAGGTTGGCCTGGGCACCAACCGCCCGTTGAGATACTACCGCTAGAGAGTTATGGGGTCCTTTGACTGGCCAGAGAGTACTACATAGGGCCCTTCTCTCTAGTTACGGTTCTTTCCCTTTGCCTACACATACACCGAATAGTCTGGCCTATTCTTTACAGATTCTCCTCTGTCCTCATACACCTGACAACACTGAGATTACCAGAAA
Organism: Palaemon carinicauda; assembly: GCF_036898095.1. Classification (NCBI taxonomy): domain Eukaryota; kingdom Metazoa; phylum Arthropoda; class Malacostraca; order Decapoda; family Palaemonidae; genus Palaemon; species Palaemon carinicauda. The sequence goes on along the minus strand of NC_090766.1, from coordinate 10,723,261 downwards.
ATTATTCTTCACGCAAGGGATTAACTATTGCACTGTAATTGTTCAGTGACTACTTTCCTCTTGGTAAGGGTAGAAGAGACTCTTCAGCTATGGTAAGCAGCTCTTCTAGGAGAAGGACACTCCAAAATCAAACCATTGTTCTCTAGTCGTAGGTAGTACCATAACCTCTGTACCATGGCCTTCCACTGTCTTGGGTTAGAGTTCTCTTGCTTGAAGGTACACTCGGGCACACTTCTATCTAATTTCTCTTCCTCTTGTTTTGTTAAAGTTTTTATAGTTTTTATCGGAAATATTTATTTTGATATTGTTACTATACTTAAAATATTTTACTTATTTTTATTTCCTTTCCTCACTTGGCTATTTTCCCTGTTGGGGCCCCTGGGCTTATAGCATCCTGCTTTTCCAACTAGGGTTATAGCTTAGCATTTAATAATAATAATAATGGAATTTTCGTTTACTGAATGGTTGTGAAGGTTTTTTTTTTTTTTAGATTTCAATGTCATTTTCGTTTACTGAATAGTTGCAAATTTTCCTAGGTTTCCATGGAATTTTCGTTTACTGAATAGTTGCGAAGGATTTCTTAGGTTTCAATGGAATTTTAATTTCTTTCTGAATGTCACTGCCTAATTTTCGTTTTCTGTCGTGCCTCCAAGTTTCATGTAACAATTTAACGTACAGTTGGACGTAGGAATTCTCGGTACACCCCGCTCTGGAGACGTACACCGAGCCACACTCCTACTGCGCAACGAGTTCCTGTGTTTAGCCCCGCCAACCCCCTCTGCCACCTCTTCCTATACTATCTGTTTGGTTACTAGCCGCGAAGTTAGGGTGTGACAAGGTGCATTTCTTTGGAGTGAGGTGCACCAGGATTATTATTATTATTATTATTATTATTATTATTATTATTATTATTATTATTATTATGCTAAACTACAACCCTAGTTGGGAAAGCAGGATGATATAAGCTCAAGGGCTCCAACGGGGAAAAATAGCCCAGTGAGGAAAGAAAACAAGGAAATGAATGAACTGCAAGAGAAGGAATGAACAATTAAAATAAAATATTCTAAGAACAATAACAACATTAAAATAAATCTATCATATATAAACTCTAAAGACTTAAACGAACAAGATAAAGAGAAATAAGATAGAACAGTGTTCTAGAGTGTACCCTCAAGCAAGAGAACTCTACCCTAAAACAGTGGAAGACCATGGTACAGAGGCTGTGGCACTACCCAAGACTAGAGAACAATGGTCTTGGAGTGTCCTTCTATGCCCAAATGTACATTATTTGGGATCTTTACTTACTGATTTCTTTTCTTATTTCTGATTTAATCTCAGCTTCGTGTTTCTTAGATGTCATCTCCTGATATCGAATATTATATATGTGATATTAATGTCATATCTTCTGCAATTTTCTTCAATGCCACATGTCTGTTTCTCTTCCATTTCTTGAATGTCAAAGGTTATGTCATTACAACGCTGGTCATATTTTCTCATTTTATGTTTGTTATATACCTTTTTTTTTATTCACAATGACTATATTGTAAATGAAAAGTAGCATACATTGTTAAAAACCCGTTTTTTAATCGGAAATTCTCCGTAAAAATAGGCTGTTCTCAGCCGTATTTCATTAAAATACATAGCCTCTGTACCATGGTCTCCACTGTCTTGGGTTAGAGTTCTCTTGCTTGAGGGTACACTCGGGCATACTATTCTATCTAATTTCTCTTTTTCTGGTTTTGTTAAAGATGTTATAGGTTATATACGAAATATTTATTTTAATGATGTTACTGTTATTAAAATATTTTATTTTTCCTTGTTTCCTTTCCTCACTGGGCTATTTTCCCTATTGATATTAACAAGTTATAACAATAATAATGATAATGACCGTAATATTTACCCTACCATGTTAATATCTTTTACGGGTTGGTGACCGTAATATCACTCCTTAACGTCAATATATCCGTTTTTTAAAAGGCAAATTTTTAACAGTGTAACATCAAATATCTCTTTTTTTTCTCTTCAAATGACTGCTAAGCTACAACCCTAAATGGAAAAGCAGGATGCTCTAAGCCCAAGGGCCCCAACAGGAAAAAAGGAAAAATAAAATGTTTCAAGAACAGCAACAAGTTAGAATAATATCTCCTATATAAACTATAAAAACTTTAACAAAACAAGAAAGAG
>NC_090766.1:10685172-10713077 GCF_036898095.1 Palaemon carinicauda | reverse complement strand
TTTTTATCATTTTTATTATTATTATTATTATTAATGTTAGTATTATTATTATTATTGTTTTATTATTACCAGCTAAGCTTCGATCCTAGTTTGAAAACCAGTATGCTATTATTATTATTATTATTATTATTATTATTATTATTATTGTTATTATTGTTAGCTAAGCTACAACCTTAGTCTGAAAAGCCAGATGCTATTGTTATTATTATTATTATTATTATTATTATAATTATTATCACTATTACTTGTTACTCTACAACCCTGCGTGGAAAAGCAGGATGCTATAAGCCCAGGGGCTCCAACAAGGAAAATAGCCCAGTGAGGAAAGGAAACAAGTGACGAACATGCAATCACCTTGTTAATAAAAATGTAGGTCGTATGATTGTAGTGCAAACGTCAGCTGATCGCTTTGAGCAGGCAACAATGGGTCTTTGGGGGTCATGAAGTGTCAAGGACTGATTTCGGAGGTGGCTATAACTCAAAAGTACATTTGTGGTTGATTCACAGGTTGTTGTTGTTGTTGTTGTTGTTGTTGTTGTTGTGGCCTGATTGGTAATGTCTCTGCCTGGTGTTTGCCAGTCGGGGGTTCGAGTCTCGCTCAGTCTTGTTAGTGCCATTAGTGTCTGCAACCTTACCATCCTTGTGAGCTAAGGTTGGGGGTTTTGGGGGAGCCTATATGTCTATCTGTTGAGTCATCAGCAGCCATTTACCTGGCCCTCCCTGGTCCTAGCTTGGGTGGAGAGGGGGTTTGGGGGAGCCTATAGGTCTATCTGTTGAGTCATCAGCAGCCATTTTCCTGGCCCTCCCTGGTCCTAGCTTGGGTTGAGAGGGAGCTTGGCGCAGATCAAACAGAATATTGTCAGTCTCTAGGGCATTGTCCTGCTTGCTAGGGCAATGTCACTGTCCCTTGCCTCTGCCATTCATGAGCGACCTTTAAACCTTTAGGTCAACATAGGCAGTAGTTTAGCTTAGCTTAGGTCAACATAGGCAGTAGTTTAGCTTAGCTTAGGTCAACATAGGCAGTAGTTTAGCTTATCTTAGGTTAACATAGGCAGTAGTTTAGCTTATCTTAGGTCAACATAGGCAGTAGTTTAGCTTAGCTTAGGTCAGCATAGGCAGTAGTTTAGCTTAGCTTAGGTCAACATAGGCAATAGTTTAGCTTAGCTTAGGTCAACATGGGCAGTAGTTTAGCTTAGCTTAGGTCAACATAGGCAGTAGTTTAGCTTATCTTAGGTCAACATAGGCAGTAGTTTAACTTAGCTTAGGTCAACATAGACAGTAGTTTAGCTTAGCTTAGGTTAACATAGGCAGTAGTTTAACTTAGCTTAGGTCAACATAGACAGTGGTTTAGCTTAGCTTAGGTCAACATAGGCAGTAGTTTAACTTAGCTTAGGTCAACATAGGCAGTGGTTTAGCTTAGCTTAGGTCAACACAGGCAGTAGTTTAACTTAGCTTAGGTCAACATAGGCAGTAGTTTAGCTTAGCTTAGGTCAACACAGGCAGTAGTTTAGCTTAGCGTAGGTCAACATAGGCAGTAGTTTAACTTAGCTTAGGTCAACACAGACAGTAGTTTAGCTTAGCATAGGTCAACATAGGCAGTAGTTTAACTTAGCTTAGGTCGACAGTAGTTTAGCTTAGCTTAGGTCAACATAGGCAGTAGTTTAACTTAGCTTAGGTCAACATAGACAGTGGTTTAGCTTAGCTTAGGTCAACATAGGCAGTAGTTTAACTTATCTTAGGTCAACATAGACAGTGGTTTAGCTTAGCTTAGGTCAACACAGGCAGTAGTTTAGCTTAGCTTAGGTCAACATAGGCAGTAGTTTAACTTAGCTTAGGTCAACATAGACAGTAGTTTAGCTTAGCTTAGGTCAGCATAGGCAGTAGTTTAGCTTAGCTTAGGTCAACATAGGCAGTGGTTTAGCTTAGCTTAGGTCAACATAGGCAGTAGTTTAACTGCTTACCATAGCTAAAGAGTCTCTTCTACCTTTACCAAGAGGAAAGTGGCCACTGAACAATTATACTTCCGTAACCCTTTGGGTTAAGAGGAATTGTCTGGTAATCTCACTGTTGTCAGGTGTATGAGGACAGAGGAATAATGTGAAGAATAGGCCAGACTATTCGGTGTGTGTGCGCGTGTGTGTGTATGTGTGTGTGTGTAGGCAAAGGGAAAATAAACTGTAACCAGAAAGAAGGATCCTATGTAGTACTTTCTGGCCAGCAAAGGACCCCATAACTCTCTATCAGTAGTATCTCAACAGGTGGCTGATGCCCTGGACAACCTACTACCTAGAGAGAGAGAGAGAGAGAGAGAGAGAGAGAGAGAGAGTGAGAGAATGCTGTAGTTTAGCTTAGGTGCTACAGTTCAAGAGAGAGAGAGAGAGAGAGAGAGAGAGAGAGAGAGAGAGAGAATGCTGTAGTTTAGCTTAGGTGCTACAGTTCAAAAGAGAGAGAGAGAGAGAGAGAGAGAGAGAGAGAGAGGGGGGAATCTGTTGTTTAGCTTAGGTGATACAGTTCGAGAGAGAGAGAGAGAGAGAGAGAGAGAATGCTGTAGTTTAGCTTAGGTGCTACAGTTCAAAAGAGAGAGAGAGAGAGAGAGAGAGAGAATGTTGTAATTTAGCTTAGGTGCTACAGTTCAAGAGAGAGAGAGAGAGAGAGAGAGAGAGAGAGAGAGAGAATGCTGTAGTTTAGCTTAGGTGCTACAGTTCAAGAGAGAGAGAGAGAGAGAGAGAGATAGATAGATAGATAGATAGAGAGAGAGAATGTTGTAGTTTAGCTTAGGTGTTACAGTTCAAGAGAGAGAGAGAGAGAGAGAGAGAGAGAGAGAGAATGCTGTAGTTTAGCTTAGGTGCTACAGTTCAAGAGAGAGAGAGAGAGAGAGAGAGAATGCTGTAGTTTAGCTTAGGTGCTACAGTTCAAGAGAGAGAGAGAGAGAGAATGTTGTAATTTAGCTCAGGTGCTACAGTTCAAGAGTGAGAGAGAGAGAGAGAGAGAGAGAGCCGTTGGTTGTTCCCGGAGAGAGACCAGGAGGCCCCCCCCCTCCAGGAGTCGTGATGGAGGAGCCCGTGAAGAACGGAATGCTGGTGCGAAAGTAAAAGGAGCCGCGAATAATTGATCAGTTACGATTCCTAAAGGATTTCTTTTCTTTCCTTCTTTCTTTCTCTCTCTTTATTTCTTTCTTTATTTCTTTCTATCTTTCTATCTTCCTTTCTTTCTTTCTCTTTCTTTCTTTCTTTTTCTTTCTTTCTTTATTTATCTTTTTTATTTTTTCTCTATTTCTATCTCTTTTTTCTCACTATTTCTTTCTATCTTTCTTTCTATCTTTCTCTCTTTCTCTTTTTCTTTCTTTATCTTTTTTATTTCTTTCTCTATTTCTTTCTCTCTTTTTTTCTCACTATTTCTTTCTCTCTTTCCGTCTGTCTTTCTTTCTCTCCTTCTCTTTTTCTTTCTTTTTTCATTTCTTTCCATCTTTCTTTATTCCTTTCTTTCTTTCCGTCTGTTATGCTATTGTGGCCCAAAGGAATTTCTCAGCTTTTATGTAGAGAATAACATTAATCTTATAAAGATGATTCTTTGATTGTTCATGTTTGCATAGGCTATATTAATTATATCTATTTAGTCTCTCTCTCTCTCTCTCTCTCTCTCTCTCTCTTTCTCTCTCTCTCTCTCTCTCTATATATATATATATAGGCCTATATATATATATATTTATTTATATATATATGTATATATATATATATATATATATAGAGAGAGAGAGAGAGAGAGAGAGAGAGAGAGAGAGAGAGATTCAGTTCCAGTTTCATCAGAACATATACTCACCAGAACGTCAGCCTGGCAAGCCTAACCCCCATTGTGGTGCCCAACCAAAGGAGTGACATCCCTGTAAACAGCTTAACCTCACGGTCCCTAGCTGGGATCGATCTGCTGCCTTGCAAATACTAGGCGAACATGTTATCTCTGTAATAGCCAGGAGGTTATATATATGTGTATATATATTATTATTATTATTAGTAGTAATAGTAGTAGTAGTATTACTTGCTAAGCTACAACCCTAGTTGGAAAGGCAAGATGCTATAAGCCCAGGGGCCCCAAAAGAGAAAATAGCTCAGTGAGGAAAGGGAAAAAGGAAAAATTAAATATTTTAGGAATAGCAATAACATTAAAATAAATATTTCCTTTATAAACTATAAAAAACTTTAACAAAACAAGAGAAAGAGAAATTAGAATGAATAGCGTCCCCGAGTGTACCCTCAAGCAAGAGAACTCTAACCCAAGACAGTGGAAGACCATGGTATAGAGGCTATGGCACTACCCAAGACTAGAGAACACTGGTTTGATTTTGGAGTATCCTTCTCCTAGAAGAGCTGCTTACCATAGCTAAAGAGTCTCTTCTACCCTTACCAAGAGGGGAAGTAGCCACTGAACAATTACAGTGCAGTAGTTAACCAATTGGGTGAAGAAAAATTATTTGGTAATCTCAGTGTTGTCAGGTGTATGAGAACAGAGGAGAATCTGTACAGAATAAGCCAGATTATTAGGTGTCTGTGTAGGCAAAGGGAAAGTGAACCGTAACCAGAGATAAAGATCCAATTTAGTACTGTTTGGCCAGTCAAAGGACCCCATAACTCTTTCTTTTTGTATGGATATACCTTAACGTAGTGAATGGGTTTGTACATCACAATTATCAGCAAAGTTGTACTAGTCATGGCCACCCATAGTAGGATGTTTTGCTGTAAGCAATCAGACAAAAGAGAGAGAGAGAGAGAGAGAGAGAGAGAGAGAGAGAGAGAGAGAGAGGAAAGCGTTAAAAAACTTGAAGAGTATATTGTTAAGAATTCCCAACGTTCCTCCCGAGAGAAAACGACCGGAACCTGAGGAGAAGAAGAAGAAGAAAAGTCTTGAAAGAGGAAAAATTTTCGTCCAATTTTTTTTTCCGTTTAGTTTCTTAATGATTCCATATTTCTTCAGTTTACGAAGGATTCAAGTATCATTTTTTCTGTTTATCTTTTTTTTTATTGTATTTTTCGCTATTTTTTGCATTTGATTCTTTTGTTATTTACAGTGTATAAATATGTATTTTTTCATTTCTTTTACGAAGAGCAAGGGGTAACATTTGATCCGTATGCAATGGCTGTAATTGGTCTTCTGGTAACAATACCTGTTGTTTTGCTGGGTTGTTGTTGACTACTTTCACTTCTTCCTCTACTAAAGCAACTTTGTTTATAGTTACCAGGGTTTTCATTACTGCTGAAGTTTTGACAGAATCAAAAGCTTTCTCAGAGTCTGCAAATACCATACATTGTGGTTTGTCATACTCTGTTGTTAGATGAATGGATGTAGTGTAGAAGGGTATGGATGGGGTGGGACTTGGGAAAGATGCAAGGATTAGAAATAGAAGAAAAACTTTGACTCGACTGGCTAATCCTGCAGTAGAGTGGGACATTATTATTATTATTATTATTATTATTATTATTATTATTATTATTATTATTAATACTTACTAAGCTACAACCCAAGTTGGAAAAGCAGGATCCTATAATACCAAGGGTTCCAGCAGGGAAAATAGCCCAGTGAGGAAAGGAAATGAATTAATGATTTAAGAAGTAATGAAGAATTAAAATAGAATATTTTAAAAACAGTAACAACATTAAAACAGATATTTCATATATAAACTATAAAAAGACTTACTTCAGCCTGTTCAACATAAAAACGTTTGCTGCAAGTTTGAACTTTTTAAAGTTCTACCGATTCAACTTTATTGTTGTGTTTAAAGGTTTAAAGGTCACACATGAATGTCAAAGGTAAGAGATAGTGACAATGCCCTAGAGACTGACCATATATACATATGATAAGTGCCCAAGCCTCTTCTCCTTCCAAGCTAGGGTCAGGGAGGACCAGACATTGGCTGCTGATATCTTGGCATGTAGACCTTTAAGTTCCCTCACCCCTGATTCACAAGGACGGTGAGATTACACACGCTACAAAAAACTATCGACCTTGAGCGGGTCAGAAACCCCACTTCTTTTAATTTCGGTCTTGTGTCCTGGGGAAACACTTACTGTGTGTCCTTAGTATGTATATTACTTAACAGTCCAGTGAAGAGGCTAGTCATAACTCTTATTTGTTGTCTCTCTACATTTTCATTGAACATCATCTTAGTTTTACTCATATTCATTTTCAGTCCCAACAGATCGCGAAGCAGGATCGTTTTTGATAGGCCAGCACTGTGTTTGAATTCTGGACCTTTTCAGATCCCTCCTGGATTCTGATTTTAATGTAAGACACCTGTTTCTCCGCCATCAGTTATTCATTAATATATTCAACAATATATTACTCATCTGTAATCTCCCTTAATTGCAAGGTAATCTATTTGACCTATATTCATTCACTGTTATTAGTCTAATTGGGTACAGGATGCCAGGTTTAAAGAGCAATGAATTGGACCCCCCAAAATCTCTGGCTATGGAGTAAATAGGGTGTATTGTATAGGAGAAATGTATAGGTGGGCTATATAGGCACTCTAGTTGGGATAACAAGTAAATGATACAAGTCCCCAAAAAGCCTGGAGAGGATGAGGAGTGCGGTTGGGGTGTCATGGAACCACCAAACTGAGCGAGGTGAAAAAACCCCCCTCAAACAGTTTCAATCTGATAAGTATCGAGAGCGAGGTGTTTTTTTTCCTTTCATTAACCGTAAAGATGATGGAGCAAGGTTCTTACAACCCATTAAAGGTGAAATGTGACCCCGCCCTCAAAACCTCAAAACTTACCCCCCCCCCCCCCCCCCGGGTTCGAGTCCGATGGGAGAAAAAGGTAGAGATTTTCTTTTTATCTGTATTGGGAGTGATGGAGTGGTCTATATCCTTGCGTGAGATAAGCGAAGGAGCTGTGGTTTAGCATGCGCCACAGTTCGAAAGATGGAAGGAGTTTCAACATGGAGAGAGAGAGAGAGAGAGAGAGAGAGAGAGAGAGAGAGAGAGAGTGTTATAAGTATTTTTTATGTCTCAAGGGATTTTTAATACATAGAACAAGAGGAGTTTAATTCTATTTTGGATATCGTTGCTCAATTTATGAGGAGAGAGAGAGAGAGAGAGAGAGAGAGAGAGAGAGAGAGAGCTTAACATTATTTTGGATATTTTACTGGAATTCATGAGTTGAAAGAGACAGAGAAAGCGAGCGAGACTTAACTTTATTTCATGCAATTCATGAAGAGAGAGAGAGAGAGAGAGAGAGAGAGAGAGAGAGAGACTTAACTTTATTTTGTATATCTTACTGCAATTCATGAGTTGAAAGAGACAGAGAAAGAGAGTGAGAGACTTTATTTTATTTCATTTCATTCATGGAGAGAGAGAGAGAGAGAGAGAGAGAGAGAGAGAGAGAGAGACCCGATTTTCCGATCATCATCCAGAGCAGATGTGACCCAAAGGGTAACGGATGAGCGCTCGATCTAGCTCGTGAGGACATGCAAAAAGTACATTCCTCCTTATAACCTCTTTTTTTTTTGTTTCAATCTCTTCATGGATGAATCGGATCGCTCCTTCCAGGTCACCCCGAGGTCAGGTCATGTCAAGACCTACTGCTGTAAAACTGAGGGTGTGGGAAAAGATTGGTGGACCTAAGCACATTTGAGATGTGATAGAAACTGTAGAAGAAGATTTTTTATTGTGCGAACATATATGTTAAAGGTAAAGCTATCTAGTTTGAGTTACAGTTTCATCAGAATGGATGCTCACCAGAACGTCAGCAGGGCTAGGGAGTAGCCTCCTCAGTAAACAGCTTATACTCACTGTCGGGAGAGCACATTTGAGATGTGATAGAAACTGTAAAAGAAGATTTGATCTCTTATAATTTTTATTATTGTGCGAACATTTATGTTAAAGGTAAAGCTATCTAGTTTTAGTTACAGTTTCATCAGAATGGATGCTCACCAGAACGTCAGCAGGGCTAGGGAGTAGCCTCCCCTGTAAACAGCTTATACTCACTGTCGGGGGAGCACATTTGAGATGTGATAGAAACTGAAGAAGTAAATTAGATCTATTATAATTTTTTTTATTGTGCCAACATTTATGTTAAAGGAAAATATATCTGGTTTTAGTTATATTTTCATCAGAATAGATGCTCACCAGAACGTCAGCCGGGCAAGGGAGAGGCTTCCACTGTAAACAGCTTATACTCATGGTCCCGGATGGGAACGATCTGCTGTCATGCGAATGCTAGGCGAACACGTTACAACCCAAAATAACATTTAACAATAATTAATCTTATTTAGAATGGAACGATTAAGTGTAAATACAAAATCAATTTGGAAATAAGAAAAAGTGATAAAAGAAAAAAGAAATCAGAAATTATTGAAACATTTAAGAAAAAGGGTTAAAAGGAGATGAAAAAATTCACAAATAGTTTACACACTTCTTTAATTTTCATATTTTATCTTCGTAATATGTAAAAAATGTGATATCTTTGTTTATTTATACAGCTGCTTTGTCATCTTTGCCGCATACAACATTTTATTCTGAATTCTGAATGCTCTCAAAAGGTTACAATGCACTTCTCAAAGCATTTTCAGTCTTACAACAAATGCATTACTATCAGTTGCACCTCTAAGCATTTCTAAAGTCCATGTACGTCTTGTTCAGCTTTTACGTTAAACAGATTCTTGGCCCTTCCTTGTCCTAGCTTGGGTGGAGAGATGCCTTGGGCCGCTGATCATATGTATAAATGGCCAGTCTCTAGGGCATTGTCCTGTACGGGGCTCATGAGTGCATGAGCACTTGCTTAGCCACAAGGGCCAGGTAATCCACAAAAAAAAAGGCATTGTTATGCTAGCTAGTTTCTTTTTACCAATCCAGTTCAATCCTTCTCCATCCTCAGCTGTTCTATGCATTACAGAATCTATGAGGTGGATAAACAACATAGGTGATAACACATTCCCTTGTAGTACTCCCCTGTTCACTGGAAATTCATGCCATTCATGAACAGCCTATAAAATTTTAAACGGACTTGTGAAACACTTAATCTACGCACCATCTTACCTTTCTAAACCCCTTTGCTCTGATAAATCTTCAGTTTTCCGACACATTTCAGCAACCCGGATACCTTACACCTCGGGGATAATGTTTAGCTCCTATGATTTTGCACTCGCTTCTAACGCCTTTTCCCCCCTTTCACCCAAAGCGTGTCTATTTCACCTCATTTGCATCGTTATCAATCTTCTAATATTTCATACGCTAATTTACTCTTTCCCCATGTTCAACCTCCTTATCTCTCGCTCATTCACTTTCATTCTTATTTCGGGCATTCATTGGGGGAACCCTTCGTCAGTTATCTGCAACAGCTTATCTTAAACGCTCCTTCGTCTTGTGTTTCTGCGTATGAACCTCACTCTTTTTCCCCACCTGCGTCAAAGAAGCTTGATGCTGAAAATGCATTTAACCTTGTTTGTTTGTTTGTTTGTCTCGTCATCTGTTTATTAAATGTCTCAACGACTTTACTAATTGATTTCATGGGATTTTATGTTGGCTTCAGCTGTGGGCAGAACTATAGTTCATTAAAGATTGGAAAATGTCTTAGAGTAAATATATTATTTTGTTTCAAGTTTATGTATATTTATGTATGCTAGTATATAATAGTGTACGTGACCCGTCATAGAATCACGGCTTAATATTTAGATAGATATGGTCACATACGCACACCCAACTCACTAGGGTATGACTACTCCCACCAACCCAAGGGACGGGGAGAGCTGAGCGTTATTGTAAAGGAATATATATATATATATATATATATGTATATATATGTATATGGTATATATATAAATATATATATATACATATAAATATATATATATATATATATGTGTGTGTGTGTGTATATAGATATATATATATATATAATATATATAAGTATATATACATATATATATATATATATGTATATATATAATTTTTAGACACTCGCTCTTTATTGTATAAGGGAGATATATAGGGTGTACGTGTTCTGTCAGAAATTACGAAAATATTCAAGTGATTATGTAATTAGATTACATTGTTGTACTCGTTTAAGATTCGGCAATTATTAATTGTTAATAGACTATCTGAATTACTCAATAAAAACTGAATTACAGTATTTTGCGCAAATATCTGTATCTATCTATTTATCTGTATATATAATTTATGCATATATATATATATATATATATATATATGAAAATAAAATTAAGTCTCCCTTAACAACAATGCTATTATCATTTACTTACCGAGTTTCTCATCCTTAACAATTAGCATACACACACTCTCTCTCTCTCTCTCTCTCTCTCTCTCTCTCTCTCTCAGAGAGAGATGACTTCTTAATTACCAACCACGCTCATGCTTTTCATTAGCATAGACTTGAAAGCGAGCATGATGAATAGAAAATCGTAATACTCAGTAATAATTTATATCGAAGGCTGGAGCATATAATTTATAAGACCTCTCTCTCTCTCTCTCTCTCTCTCTCTCTCGGTATTAAATATAATTAAGATGGATCGAATTCACAGATAACATCGATATGCTGATTTAGATAAGATCTGTCGGATGATTTATATCGTTATTCACGAACGCGTGCGTATAAATGTTCATGTGAACAGTTTATATGCGTTTACGTGTGCGTATGAACAAGTCAATTTACATTCGATGCGTAGAACGCAAGGTAGATTTTGGTATTTAATGTTGGTTATTGTTTATATATATATATATATATATATATATGTATATATATATGTATATATATACATATATATATATGTATATATATACATATATATATATTTATATATATACATATACAGTATATATATGTGCACACACACATACATATATATATATATATATATATATGATAAATTTTGCACTTGTAAACGTGTTTTTCATTTTTCATTTTCCACGATACTTTGTATGGTCAGTGGCATACAAGTATCCTGGACCAGGGTTCGAAACCCGGCCGGTCAGATACGATAGTCTTTGAGTGATTTCGCCTGGGGCTCTGATCCCGAGGTCGTTAAAAGAATCCAGATTTTAATGTATTAATATATATGGCTTTAAAATGCATATATATATATATATATATATATATACATACATACATACATACATACATAAATACATGAATACATACACGCAATCACTTTTAAAACCCCCGTGTTTTATCTCCCAGAGATAACAAGTCGAATAACCCCAGTGATTCTATCTACCGTGATGAAGCCAACTGCCGATTAGGTTCGAAGGCCGATAGACACCGAGAACAATAGGCTATCCTTCATTAACGACATCCACCAACTTCGGACCGTTTCGCGACCTGGCCAAGTGCGTGCCAATTACCCAGCAGGGACCAGCGGTAGGGGTTTTTGATCAGCGGATAATGACTCTTGTTCTGCTGATTGTTTTGTCAAAATGTTGTGGTTTTATCGCATCGTCGGAATGGGATAAGGGGTAAGGGCAGGGTTGCCAGGTATTTCAAATGAGAAAAGGCCAAATTCTAATCAAACGCAGCTTTAAAAGGCCAACCTATTAGTCGAAAAAGGCCAAAAATATAGTATTTTAGGCCCACCTTTTTTCCATGATATTACTAAAGGCCAACCAACAGGGTTGCCTTGTATTTTAGATGAGAAAAAGGCCAAATTCTAATCTACAGCACCTTTAAAAGGCCAACCTATTAGTAGAAAAAGGCCAAAAATGTAGTTTTTAAAGCCCACGTTTTTTCCATGATATTACTAAAGATCAACCAATTTTAATAAAGGCCAAATTTGAGGTGTTTTTGACCTGGAAAAAGGCCAACCAATTTTAATAAAGGCCAAATTTGAGGTGTTTTTGACCTGGAAAAAGGCCAACCAATTTTAAAAAGGCCAAATTTCAGGTGTTTTTCGCCTGGAAAAAGGCCAACCAATATTAATAACGGTCAAATTTGAGGTGTTTTGGGGCTCGAAAAAGGCCAACCAATATTAATAACGGTCAAATTTGAGGTGTTTTGGGGCTCGAAAAAGGCCAACCAATATTAATAACGGTCAAATTTGAGGTGTTTTGGGCCTGGAAAAAGGCCAAATTTGAGGTGTTTTTGACCTGGAAAAAGGCCAAATTTGAGGTGTTTTTGACCTGGAAAAAGGCCAAATTTGAGGTGTTTTTGACCTGGAAAAAGGCCAAATTTGAGGTGTTTTGGGCCTGGAAAAAGGCCAAATTTGAGGTGTTTTTGACCTGGAAAAAGGCCAAATTTGAGGTGTTTTGGGCCTGGAAAAAGGCCAAATTTGAGGTGTTTTGACCTGGAAAAAGGCCAAATTTGAGGTGTTTTTGACCTGGAAAAAGGCCAAATTTGAGGTGTTTTGGGCCTGGAAAAAGGCCAAATTTGAGGTGTTTTGGGCCTGGAAAAAGGCCAAATTTGAGGTGTTTTTGACCTGGAAAAAGGCCAAATTTGAGGTGTTTTTGACCTGGAAAAAGGCCAAATTTGAGGTGTTTTGGGCCTGGAAAAAGGCCAAATTTGAGGTGTTTTTGACCTGGAAAAAGGCCAAATTTGAGGTGTTTTTGACCTGGAAAAAGGCCAAATTTGAGGTGTTTTTTGACCTGGAAAAAGGCCAAATTTGAGGTGTTTTGGGCCTGGAAAAAGGCCAAATTTGAGGTGTTTTTGACCTGGAAAAAGGCCAAATTTGAGGTGTTTTTGACCTGGAAAAAGGCCAAATTTGAGGTATTTTTGACCTGGAAAAAGGCCAAATTTGAGGTGTTTTTGACCTGGAAAAGGGCCAAATTTGAGGTGTTTTTGACCTGGAAAAAGGCCAAATTTGAGGTGTTTTTGACCTGGAAAAAGGCCAAATTTGAGGTGTTTTTGACCTGGAAAAAGGCCAAATTTGAGGTGTTTTTGACCTGAAGAAATGCCAACCTTGCAACCCTGATAAGGGGGCCCCTGTTATCTTCTCCTTCCGACTATAAGTCGGTGGAATGTTAGTACATCTTTTTATAATTATTTCCGCACAGTGCTGCGGTTTCAACGATTGCTCAGTGGGTCGTTTGTTACTTGTTTTTATGTTTTGGTTAATAATTGGTTTTTTAATCTTGCTAAAACTTTTTTAAGTGGATTTTTATTGCAGGGGTGTGGATGGGAAGATACTTGTGATTTTCGAGTATTGACCCACAATTAAATATTATTAAAAGTAGAATGATAAATACTTTTACTATAAATAAAATAGGATTTAAAACATATGATAAAAAAACCTATTCATTAGTTGATATAATTTTTATTTAAAAAAATATTTAGGTAATTGTTAAAAAATGCAATTATATATATATATATATATATATATACATATATATATATATATATATAGTATACCTATGTTAAATAAAACATTATGCATGTGAATATGATATGATATATATATATATATATATATGTATATATATATGTATATATATATATATATATATGTATATATATATATGTATATATATATATATATATATGTATATATAGATATGTATATATATATATATATATGTATATATATATATAGATATGTATATATATATATATATATATACACACACACACACACATATATATATATATATATATAAATTGTAACTATAAAACAGTATTTCCTAATTAAACATAAAACATTTTTGGTTTAACATATATACGTGTGACCTCATATTCTTTTTTTCTCTGCTGATGTATTATGATAAATCTCAAAGATATTCTCTAATATTTACTCGCAATCCCAAGATGTTGCTTTTATTATTACTATTAAAATCCCAAAGCATTTAAAAAGAATTTTTTATTATCTCTATCCATATTCTTAGAATCACAATAGTTTAAACCTTCCTTTACTCATTTTAATTAAATCTTTAGTCGCAAAAGCCTAACGCGTTTGACCAATCATATATTCCTGTTATTTTTAGAAGAGACTCTTTAGTTATGGTAAGCAGCTCTTCTAGGAGAAGGACACTCCAAAATCAAACCATTGTTCTCTAGTGTTGGGTAGTGCCATAGCCTCTGTACCATGGTCTTCCACCGTCTTAGGTTAGAGTTCTCTTGCTTGAGGGTACACTCGGGCACACTATTATATCTTGTTTCTCTGCCTCTTGTCATTTTGAAGTTTTTATCCACTTGCTATTTTCAAGTTTTTATAGTGTATATATGAAAGATTTATTTTAATGTTATTTTTCTTAAACTTCTCTTGTAGTTTTTCCTTATTTCCTTTCCTCTCTGGGGTATATTCCCTGTTGGACCCATGGGCTTATAGCATCCTGGTTTTCCAACTAGGGTTGTAGCTTAGGAAGTAATGATAATGATAATAATAACTATGTTATTGGTTCTTTGGCCTTTGTTAACCGAAAACTCCAAGAAGCTTGTTACGTACTTTTCATTTATTATTATTATTTTTTTTTTTTGTAATAGTAGTAGTAGTAGTAGTAGTAGTAGTTACAGTGACATTCAGCATGTCACTCACGTAAAGCTAGCCCCTTGGTTTTCCAACTAGGTTTGTAGCATAGCAAGTAATAATAATGATAATAATAACTATGTTATTGGTTCTTTGGCCTTTGTTGATCGAAAACTTCAAGGAGCTTGTTACTTACCGTTTTTTTTTTTTTTTTTTTTTTTTTTGTAGTAGTAGTAGTAGTAGTAGTAGTAGTAGTAGTAGTAGTAGTAGTTACAGTGACATTCCCCATGCCACTCACAAAAAGCAATTAGCATTCACAATGTTTATCCTTTTAAGGATTGGAGATGGCCAAACGAAATCTAATTTGCGAAATGACGGGAATGAATGGCCGGCGAGGTTATAATTCCTCCTTCATACAAAATGAACTAAGGCTCTCTTTGTAGCCAGTGAAAGCCGGCAATTACAGTGAAATATGATTTCATGCGTTTCATTACAAATGATTACAAAACCTTTCTGTGCTCCTATGACCCCGTGTTTATTGAAATTTCAAATCCAACTAGGAGGTTGTTTTTCAATAGGTTATCTTTTACCAATTACACTATATATATATATATATATATATACATGCATATGTAAATACATACATATATATATACATATATATGTATGTATATATATATATATATATATATACATATGTATACATATATACATACATATATATATATACATATATACATACATATATATATATATATGTATACATATACATATATATACATATATATATATATATGTATGTATGTATATGCATATATGTATATAGATATGTATGGATGTATATATATATGTATGTTATATATATATATATATATATATGTATATAATAAGATTTTATATTCGGAGGAAGATGGAATTCTGGACTTTTAATGCCTTAATAATTCACACCAGTTGGAAATAAATATTTCATGCAATATACTTTCATAAATTATCACTAAATGGGTGTGAATTACTACTGCTTCTCACTTTCCTATTCCAGAGAATTCCATTTTCATCTCCAGGTCGAAATCTAAATAAAAGAGTATTATAATTTCTAAACCAATAAAATAATATTTTCCTGCTTTTTAACATGCAAGATCTAATAACTTAAGTCCTGTTTTCAAATAAAAGAGGAAATTTTGTGAAAAGGATTTCTTTAGCCATTCTATATCATTTTAGACCTCTCTCTTTCTCTCTCTCTCTCTCTCTCTCTCTCTCTCTCTCTCCTTCCATTTCATTCTCACCCTATTCTCTTTCTTTCCATCCTCCCCTTTCCACCTCTCTCTCTCTCTCTCTCTCTCTCTCTCTCTCTCTCTCTCTTCCTTCCATTTCATTCTGTCATTCTCACCCTTTTCTCTTTCTTTCCATCCTCCCCTCTCTCTCTCTCTCTCTCTCTCTCTCTCTCTCTCTCTCTCTCTGATGTCGAATAAAGAAGAAATGTAAAATTAAAAAAGAACGTTCGGCGAAAATATTTTAGGCTCGAGTGCTTGCTTGATGTTCGAATGGCAGATGTGGAGGTTTTTATAGCGAACGTAAAATGAAGTTACTCTCCTCTCTACGTATTTCAACATATTCCCTTTGAAATATACGGGTGTATTCTTTTTATAATGGAGTCTCTCTCTCTCTCTCTCTCTCTCTCTCTCTCTCTCTCTCTCTTCTAAGAGTGTAGGGGTGGCAGCCTCAAAATTTTTCTTCCACTTCATCTCTCTCTCTCTCTCTCTCTCTCTCTCTCTCTCTCTCATTGAAAGTCTGTGTAATACCAATTTCTTCCCTTTCTTTAGTCCTCTCTCTCTCTCTCTCTCTCTCTCTCTCTCTCTCTCTCTTTCTGCACATGTATTAGTTTCTCAGGGCCGGAATGTTTCTGGTCCCTGAAGAATCTTCTTCTTCTTTCCCATCCGTATCCTTACATTAATGGGTCGGTTGCCTGATGCGATAGCTCCGGGCATGCTTTATAATAGGCATAGGTTTTTACGGTCTCATACCCTTGCAGTCATCAACCACAGTTATTGGTAGTGGGCCTAACCTTTAACTTAATAGTCCAATTGCAAGGCAGCAGTTTTGCCCAACTCAAAGTCAGCAGTTTCCACAGGTATTAGCAGTTGCTTAGCCTTTTGCTAAAAAACAACAGTACAAGGCAACAGCTGTCCTTTTAATCGCTTTCTACGACAAGCTGGACATATGGTGGCAGTATTATTAAGTAAACTAGAGCAAACTTAACTTAATAGTCCAATTGCAAGGCAGCAGTTTCCACAGGTATTAGCAGTTGACTTACCCTTTTGCTTATAAGCAACACTATAAGGCAACAGCTGTCCTTTTAATCGCTTTCTACGACCTACCGTACATATGGTGGTAGTAATATTAACTAAACTAGAGCAAAATTAACTTAATAGTCTAGCTACAAGGCAGCAGTTTCCATAGTTCTTTGCAGTGGATCAATATTAGCCTTTTTGCTATAAAGCAAGACTACAAGGCAGCAGCTGTCCTTTTATTCGCTTTCTACGACACGCAAAACATACGGTGGTAGTATTCTTAACTAAGCTAGAACAAGCAAGAAAGTCCAGAAATTTCATAAAGGCTTAGACTGTGGTCCCTTTGTAATAGGAAACTTTACCTAAGGGTGTTTTCACATCAAAATAGCACGTTGCAGGTGAAAGCCAATGTGGCACATGCAATGTCATATATTTTTAGTGCGATTAATATTTTTTATGATAAAGACTTGTTTTGTGCATTCTTATCATCCTCTCTCTCTCTCTCTCTCTCTCTCTCTCTCTCTCTCCTTCCATTTCATTCTTTCATTCTCACCCTTTTCCCTTCTTTTCCATCCTCCCATTTACTCTCTCTCTCTCTCTCTCTCTCTCTCTCTCTCTCCTTCCACTTCATTCCTCCATACTCCCTCCTATATTTTCATCCTCCCCTTTCCTCTTTTCTCTCTCTCTCTCTCTCTCTCTCTCTCTCTCTCTCTCCTTCCACTTCATTCCTCCATACTCCCTCCTATATTTTCATCCTCCCCTTTCCTCCTTACTCTCCCCCCTACTCTCTCTCTCTCTCTCTCTCTCTCTCTCTATCTCTCTCTCTCTCTCTCTCTCCTTCCACTTCATTCCTCCATACTCCCTCCTATATTTTCATCCTCCCCTTTCCTCTTTTCTCTCTCTCTCTCTCTCTCTCTCTCTCTCTCTCTCCTTCCACTTCATTCCTCCATACTCCCTCCTATATTTTCATCCTCCCCTTTCCTCTTTTCTCTCTCTCTCTCTCTCTCTCTCTCTCTCTCTCCTTCCACTTCATTCCTCCATACTCCCTCCTATATTTTCATCCTCCCCTTTCCTCTTTTCTCTCTCTCTCTCTCTCTCTCTCTCTCTCTCTCCTTCCACTTCATTCCTCCATACTCCCTCCTATATTTTCATCCTCCCCTTTCCTCCTTACTCTCCCCCCTACTCTCTCTCTCTCTCTCTCTCTCTCTCTCTCTCTCCTTCCTTCCACTTCATTACTTCATTCTCACCCTTTACTATTCCTTTCCATCTTCCCTTTTACTCTCTCTCTCTCTCTCTCTCTCTCTCTCTCTCTCTCTCTCTCTTCATTCTCACCTTACTCTCTTCCTTTCGAACCTACCCTTACCTCCTTACTCTCTCTCTCTCTCTCTCTCTCTCTCTCTCTCCCTGATCGTATTCTCAAAATGACTTCGCAAAAAACCCCCTTTATAAGGCAGACGCATCTCCATGCTTTATTGCGTGGCAATATGAATTGGGATCGTAAAAATATCAATCCAGCCATTATAACTCGGTCCTGGGTCCCATTACTGGGTCTCAAAGTATAGCTCATGAATGGGGGGAAGATGATGGGCAAATTGAAAATTATATGATTCTGAACTTTTACACACCTGCTTTGGGGAAGGTGAATGCAAATTGAAGAGATGGGAAGTCTTCCATTTAAAAAAAAAGGTTTATTAAAATGTTTCGAAATTGTATTGGGTTTATAGCGATTTTTTTTTTTTTTTTTTTTGATCGCTTATCCATATTTATCTTCCTTTCATCTTCTTAATGTTAGTTTCTTCGATTGACATTGGTGAAAAGGATACATTTATGTTTATATATATATATATATATATATATGTTTTTGTGTGTATTTATATATATGTGTATATATATATATATATATATATATTGTATATATATATTATATATATAATATATATTATATATGTATATATATTTACACGTGTGTATATTATTATTATTATTATTATTATTATTATTATTATTATTATTATTATTAGCTAAGCTACAACTCTAGTTGGAAATGCAGGATGCTATAAGCCTAAGGACTCCAACAGCTAAAAATATCCCAGTGAGGAAAGTAAATCAGGAAATAAACAAACTAAGAGAGGTAATGAACAATTAACATGAAATATTATAAGAACAGTAACAACATTGAAATAAATATTTCATATATAAATTATAAAACTAGATATATGTTTTATATCTATATAACAAGAAATGAAATGAAGATAGTATAACTTATAAAAACAGCAACGACATTAAAATAAAACTCATATATAAACTATAAAACTATATATATGTTTTATATCTATATAGGAAGAAATGAAATGAATATAATTTAGCCACTTTATGTACAATGAAATACAGTTTATTTATGAGATATTTATTTTTGATGTTGTTAATAGTTTATATATGACATGTCTGTTTTGACGTTGTTACTTATTTTAGAATAATTTATTGTTAATTTGTTCTCTTCATTTATTTATTTCCTTATTTCCTTTCCTCACTGGGCTATTTTTCCCTGTTGGGGCCCCTGGGCTTATAGCATCTTGCCTTTCCAACTAGGGTTGTAGCTTGGATAGTAATAATAATAACAATAATAAGGTCAAAATGAAAAAAAATAGTAATGTATTAGAAAGCGAGAGAGAAGAATCTATTGAATATGTAGAAATCAGGTAACGCATGATACGCATGATTTAACTCCCCATTAAGAAGGCAGGAGTCCCATATGTGCTCGTAATCGTGCGTATACGCATAAATACGCAATTAATTCTTACAGTGACTCGAATGCTTAGCTCATTCGTATGTTACGTAAGTTTTCGCATGTTCATAAAAGCGTCAGGAATGTGTTGTTGTGTGTTATGGGAACAGCTGCAAAGGAAGACTTGTGAAAATTGCTTGCCAAAAAAGAAAGAAAAAAAAAAGGCAGATTTGCCGTATATGAATGTTGCATGAGAAAGAATGTATTGATGGATTACACGAGAAGAGGTATGAATTCAATCTACCATATGTAATAAGTAGCAAGTGTCTGCTTATATATATGTATATATATATATATATATATACTGTATATATATACTTGATGATAAAATCATCGTTAGTTTCTTTGATCGCTGCAACCTCACCATCCTATATATATATATATATATATATAATATATATATATGTGCAGTATATATATATATATATATACAGTATATATATATATGTATATATATATATATATATATACACACATATATATATAATATATATATAATACTTGGAGATAAAATCCTCGTTAGTGTCTTTGATCGCTGCAACCTCACCATCCTTGCGAGGTAAGGATGTTGGGTTTGTGGTAGCCTATAGGTGTATCTGCTGAGTCGTTGGGAGCCATTCTCTGGCACTCATTGGTCCTAGCTTGGGTAGAGATGGGCTTGGGCGCCGATCATATGTATATATGGTCAGTTTCTAGGGCATTGTTAATGTCCCTTGCCTCTGCCATCCGTAAGAGGCCTTTAAACTTTTAAACCTGTGCTTAAAAACAACTTGCATGTAATATGAATGATCTTGTATGTACCCTGGATAACTGTGGATTGAGAATTTATAATGGAATAGTTGATTTCATATGCACATTAACTTTCCTTTCCACCTATCTATCTATATTTCTTTAAATCGTGCTTAAAGGTTGATTAATTTTTTTTCTTTCAATATCTGTGCTTAAAAACAACTTAAATGTAATATGAATGTTCTTATATGTACCAAGGATAACTGTGCATTGATAATTTCCTGTGCACATCAACTTTCCTTTCCACTTAACTACATTTCTTTAAATAATTCTTAAAGGTTGATTTTTTTCTTTCAATAGCTGTGCTTAAGAACAACTTAAATGTAATATGAATGTTCTTATATGTACCATGAATAACTGTGCATTAATAATTTCCTATACACATTAACTTTCCTTTCCACCTATCAATATTTCTTTAAATTAATCTTAAGGATCGCTTATTTTTTTTCTTTCAATATCTTTGCTTAAACCCAACTTAAATGTCCTACGCATGATCTTATATGTACCAAGAATAAGGCATTGATAATTTCTTAAGCACATCAACTTTCCTTTCTACCTATCTACATTTCTTTAAATCCTTCTTAAGGATTGAAAGATCTTTTTTTTTCTTTCAATGTCTGTGCTTAAGAACAACTCAAATATAATATGAATGATCTTATATGTACCAAGAGTAACTGTGGATTAATAATTTCTTATGCACATCAACTTTCCTTTCCACCTATCTACATTTCTTCAAATCCTTCTTCCGCTTTGCGGTCAGATGTAAAACCAGTAAGAACCGTGTACGATGACCTAACTGGAGGGGGATTACTTGACCCTTACGGATCCAGAGGGTCAAGTTAAAACCCTCCAGATGAAAAGGCCCGATACGATTTCTGCATCCGTGGGAATCCCTTTTTTACGATCGAACTACGCCTATTAACATCGGACGTTTTTATGTCCACAGTCGTCGATTTATACATATTGAAGCCGATACCATCTGGCTACTATACCTAGGAAGGAAAGGGGGATAGGGGATGGGTCTATACCTAGGAAGGGAAGGGTGAAGGGGGATGGGTCTATACCTAGGAAGGGAAGGGTGAAGGGGGATGGGTCTATACCTAGGAAGGGAAGGGTGAAGGGGGATGGGTCTATACCTAGGAAGGGAAGGGTGAAGGGGGATGGGTCTATACCTAGGAAGGGAAGGGTGAAGGGGGATGGGTCTATACCTAGGAAGGGAAGGTGGTGGGGGATGGGCCTATACCTAGGAAGGGAAGGTGGTGGGGGATGGGCCTATACCTAGGAAGGGAAGGTGGTGGGGGATGGGCCTATACCTAGGAAGGGAAGGTGGTGGGGGATGGGCCTATACCTAGGAAGGGAAGGTGGTGGGGGATGGGCCTATACCTAGGAAGGGAAGGTGGTGGGGGATGGGCCTATACCTAGGAAGGGAAGGTGGTGGGGGATGGGCCTATACCTAGGAAGGGAAGGTGGTGGGGGATGGGCCTATACCTAGGAAGGGAAGGTGGTGGGGGATGGGCCTATACCTAGGAAGGGAAGGTGGTGGGGGATGGGCCTATACCTAGGAAGGGAAGGTGGTGGGGGATGGGCCTATACCTAGGAAGGGAAGGTGGTGGGGGATGGGCCTATACCTAGGAAGGGAAGGTGGTGGGGGATGGGCCTATACCTAGGAAGGGAAGGTGGTGGGGGATGGGCCTATACCTAGGAAGGGAAGGTGGTGGGGGATGGGCCTATACCTAGGAAGGGAAGGTGGTGGGGGATGGGCCTATACCTAGGAAGGGAAGGTGGTGGGGGATGGGCCTATACCTAGGAAGGGAAGGTGGTGGGGGATGGGCCTATACCTAGGAAGGGAAGGTGGTGGGGGATGGGCCTATACCTAGGAAGGGAAGGTGGTGGGGGATGGGCCTATACCTAGGAAGGGAAGGTGGTGGGGGATGGGCCTATACCTAGGAAGGGAAGGTGGTGGGGGATGGGCCTATACCTAGGAAGGGAAGGTGGTGGGGGATGGGCCTATACCTAGGAAGGGAAGGTGGTGGGGGATGGGCCTATACCTAGGAAGGGAAGGTGGTGGGGGATGGGCCTATACCTAGGAAGGGAAGGTGGTGGGGGATGGGCCTATACCTAGGAAGGGAAGGTGGTGGGGGATGGGCCTATACCTAGGAAGGGAAGGTGGTGGGGGATGGGCCTATACCTAGGAAGGGAAGGTGGTGGGGGATGGGCCTATACCTAGGAAGGGAAGGTGGTGGGGGATGGGCCTATACCTAGGAAGGGAAGGTGGTGGGGGATGGGCCTATACCTAGGAAGGGAAGGTGGTGGGGGATGGGCCTATACCTAGGAAGGGAAGGTGGTGGGGGATGGGCCTATACCTAGGAAGGGAAGGTGGTGGGGGATGGGCCTATACCTAGGAAGGGAAGGTGGTGGGGGATGGGCCTATACCTAGGAAGGGAAGGTGGTGGGGGATGGGCCTATACCTAGGAAGGGAAGGTGGTGGGGGATGGGCCTATACCTAGGAAGGGAAGGTGGTGGGGGATGGGCCTATACCTAGGAAGGGAAGGTGGTGGGGGATGGGCCTATACCTAGGAAGGGAAGGTGGTGGGGGATGGGCCTATACCTAGGAAGGGAAGGTGGTGGGGGATGGGCCTATACCTAGGAAGGGAAGGTGGTGGGGGATGGGCCTATACCTAGGAAGGGAAGGGGGTGGGGGATGGGCCTATACCTAGGAAGGGAAGGGGGTGGGGGATGGGCCTATACCTAGGAAGGGAAGGGGGTGGGGGATGGGCCTATACCTAGGAAGGGAAGGGGGTGGGGGATGGGCCTATACCTAGGAAGGGAAGGGGGTGGGGGATGGGCCTATACCTAGGAAGGGAAGGGGGTGGGGGATGGGCCTATACCTAGGAAGGGAAGGGGGTGGGGGATGGGCCTATACCTAGGAAGGGAAGGGGGTGGGGGATGGGCCTATACCTAGGAAGGGAAGGGGGGTGGGGGATGGGCCTATACCTAGGAAGGGAAGGGGGTGGGGGATGGGCCTGTACCTAGGAAGGGAAGGGGATGGGGAAGGACCTATACCTAGGAAGGGGAAGGGGATGGGGGATGGGCCTATACCTAGGAAGGGAAGGGGATGGGGGATGGGCCTATACCTAGGAAGGGAAGGGGATGGGGGATGGGGCTATACCTAGGAAGGGAAGGGGTATGGGCCTATACCTAGGAAGGGAAGGGGAAGGGGGATGGGCTTATACCTAGGAAGGGAAGGGGATGGGGGATGGGCCTATACCTAGGAAGGGAAGGGGATGGGGGATGGGCCTATACCTAGGAAGGGAAGGGGATGGGGGATGGGCCTATACCTAGGAAGGGAAGGGGATGGGGGATGGGCCTATACCTAGGAAGGGAAGGGGATGGGGGATGGGCCTATACCTAGGAAGGGAAGGGGATGGGGGATGGGCCTATACCTAGGAAGGGAAGGGGATGGGGGATGGGGCTATACCTAGGAAGGGAAGGGGTATGGGCCTATACCTAGGAAGGGAAGGGGAAGGGGGATGGGCTTATACCTAGGAAGGGAAGGGGAGGGGGGATGGTCCTATACCTAGGAAAGGAAGGGGGTTGGTCCTATACCTAGGAAGGGAAGGGGATGGGGGATGGGCCTATACCTAGGAAGGGAAGGGGATGGGGGATTGGTCTATGCCTAGGAAGGGAAGGGGAATGGACCTATACCTTGGAAGGGAAGGGGAAGGGGGATGGGCTTATACCTAGGAAGGGAAGGTGGATGGGCCTACTCCTAGGAAGGGAAGGGGATGGGGTGTGGGCCTATACCTAGTTAGGGAAGGGGAAGGGAGAAGGACCTATACCTAGGAAGGGAAGGGAAGAGGGATGGGCCTATACCTAGGAAGGGAAGGGGACGGGGGATGGGGCTATGCCTAGGGTTATGAAGGGGTGTTGGGTTGGGGGGGCGCCCCCCAGATTATTGCTTATAGGGTTTCTTTCATGACACACTGTAACTGTAAGGTGGGATTAACGCTCTTTGGAGGTTGTGTTATAATTGTCTTTCTTTTTCTGTGTTTAAATCTTTATCAGATCTTTGGATGTTCTGTTATAATTGCATTTCCTTTTCTGTCTTTTATTCCTTATCAGATCTTTGGAAGATCTGTTATGATTATATTTATTTTTCTGTCTTTTATTCCTTATCAGATCTTTCAGATCTTTGGAAGATCTGCTATAATTGCATTTCCTTTTCTGTCTTTTATACCTTATCAGAACTTCGGATGTTCTAATTGAATTTTTTTTTTTGTCTTTTATTCCTTATCAGATCTTTGCAAGATCTGTTATAATTATATTTATTTTTTGTCTTTTATTCCTTATCAGATCTTTGCAAGATCTGTTATAATTATATTTATTTTTTGTCTTTTATTCCTTATCAGATGTTTGGAATGTCTGTTATAATTGCTTATCTTTTTCTGTCTTTTATTCCTTATCAGATCTTTTTAGGTTCTGTTATAATTGCCTTTCTTTTTCTGTGTTTTATTCCTTATCAGATCTTTGGAAGATCTGTTATAATTGCATATCTCTTTCTGTCTTTTATTCCTTATCAGATCTTTGGAAGATCTGTTATAATTGCATTTATTTTTCTGTCTTTTACTCCTTATCAGATCTTTGAAGGTTCTCTTATAATTGTATTTATTTGTCTGTCTTTTATTCCTTATCAGTTTGAGTTTCCTTTCGTCTAACAGTCCTGCATTTCTCCCTTCATATTCGATTAATTGTATCCTCTTTAAGACTTCATACGAAAAAGCATTATGAAAGTCTAGTAATGAGACTCCGTGGCTCTGTCAGACTTCTTTGGAACAGCAATAATAAGGATAACAACAATAAAATTCATCTTAATAACAATAATAATCTATCTTTGGTATTTTTCTTATGCATGACCATTTCAATTAGTAATAGCCGTTTCAGTAATATATGTCTTTACAATTTGCAATTTAATCTACCTAGATAAGAAAGACTTGATGCAATTGTGGCCAAATTTCCCAATAATATCATTAATTTTCACTGCAGATATTAATTCTGTTATTAAAACTAATGATAATTACTACTACTGCTGCTGCTTCTTCTTCTTCTTCTTCAGCTCTCATTGTTAATCACATCTCTTGTAGTTTATTTATTTCCTTATTTCCTTTCCTCATTGGGCTATTTTCCCTGTTGGAGCCCTTGGGCTTATAGCATCCTGCTTTTCCAAATAGGGTTATAGCTTAGTTAGTAATAATGATAATAATTATAATAATAATAATAATAATAATAATAATAATAATAATAATAATAATAATAATAGAATATATTTTCTTTATTGAAGCCCTTGGGCTTATAGCATCCTGGTTTTCCAACTATGGTTGTAGCTTACCAAGTAATAATAATAATAATAATAATAATAATAATAATAATAATGATAATAATAGAATATATTTTTCTTATTTTAACCCTTTTGCTTATAGCATCCTGCTTTTCCAACTAGGGTTGTAGCTTACCAAGTAATAATAATAATAATAATGATAATAATAATAAAATATATTTTCCTTATTGGAGCCCTTGGGCTTATAGCATCCTGCATTTCCAACCAGGGTTGTAGCTTAGCAAGTAATAATAATAATAATAATGATAATAATAATAAAATATATTTTCCTTATTGGAGCCCTTGGGCTTATAGCATCCTGCATTTCCAACCAGGGTTGTAGCTTAGCAAGTAATAATAATAATAATAATGATAATAATAATAAAATATATTTTCCTTATTGGAGCCCTTGGGCTTATAGCATCCTGCATTTCCAACCAGGGTTGTAGCTTAGCAAGTAATAATAATAATAATAATAATAATAATAATAAAATATATTTTCCTTATTGAAGCCCTTGGGCTTATAGCATCCTGCTTTTCCAACTAAGGTTGTAGCTTACCAAGTAATGATAATAATAATGATAATGCTTCTACAACTACTACTACTACTACTACTACTCCATCACTAATTCTTGAAAGATACAAAGCCATTAGACCAGACATCTCTGGGATGAATATGATCTATACTGCATTGCTAGGTTCTTGATCCCACCTTGTGGGAGGGGGGGGGGGAGTCTGTTGGAAAGGGGAAAGGTTGTTGGAAATGGGGAGGGGGAGGGGGATCAAGAAATAACCTGGTCAAGGCCCTCGACTCTTTTCAAGCTATAAAACCGAGACGCAGATAACCATCTGCACATTTTAATGGGGGGAAGAAGAAGAGACCCCGTCTCTCTACGCAACCCGGTCGTATTTGTTTACGTCGTGCGTACCAGATTGCGCGGTTCGTCGTAACTCCTTAATACGTCTTGCGCGTGAGAGCTTCTTTGAGCCTTATTATACCGGGCGGCTATTAGGAGGGTCTTTACGCCTTACCTGAATATTGTTCTTTTGATTGGTTGTGTTGGTGAGGTTTGAAAATTCATTTAAAGGTTGTTGAAGGATAGTAATTATGATTATCTAGGAAAGGGAAGGATTTGGTATGAGCAGACTGCAATGGCAATTATGTTTGATATATATATATATATATATATATATATATATATATATATATATATATATATATATATATATATATATATATATATATATATGTATATATATATATGTATATATATACGTATATATATATATACGTATATATATATATACGTATATATATATATATATATATATATATATATATATATGTATATATATATATATATATGTATATATAAAAATATATGTATATATAAATATATGTATATATATATATATATATCCTTTTCTGAGCATGGATACCTTAAGGTGGTGAAAGAGTATGTGTATCTCCATAATCGGCAAAGCTGTGCTAGTCAATGGTACGCATACTAGGTTGGTTTGCTGTAAGCGATGAGACAAAAGTCTCCCACTATGGCGAGTGTGATGATGAAAACTGGTCAAACCCCAGACATGAATAAGGACATTTCTGAGGCCTTTGTCATGCAGTGGGGTAGAAACAGCTGCATTTGTTGTATATATATATATATATATATATATATATATATATATATATATATATATATATATATATATATATATATATATTATACACCAGCTAATATCTGGATTCTCTCTTATACCTCGGGATCAGAGACCCAAAGGGAAATCAACTTAAACAGAATAGCTTCTGGTCGGCTGGGGAATCGAACCCGGCCTCAAGAAACTAAGGTTCCATCGACTTACCAACTCAGCCACAATGAGAGATCACGAAGTAATCACACAATATCATCAACTATAGTCTATTTCTTTTAGCGATGCATATTTGCACCGACTCGCGGTGGTGCCCTTTTAGCTCGGAAAAGTTTCCTGATCGCTGATTGGTTAGAATTATCTCGTCCAACCAATCAGCGATCAGGAAACTTTTCCGAGCTAAAAGGGCACCGCTGCGAGTCGGTGCAAATCTGCATCGCTAAAATAAATGGACTATAGAAGAGACTCTCTAGCTATGGTAAGCAGCTCTTCTAGGAGAAGGATACCCCAAAACCAAATCATTGTTCTCTAGTCTTGGGTAGTGCCATAGCTCCTGTACCATATCCTTCCACTGTCTTGGGGTGAGGTCCTCTTGCTTGAGGGTACACTCGGGCACACT
>NC_090766.1:10660172-10672672 GCF_036898095.1 Palaemon carinicauda | reverse complement strand
GATTAATTAGTAATTAACTTCTCCACTGCTGCTATCGGGTTCATCTCTAACTATCTGCTCTGTGACCTGGAAAGCTCATTAAATTTCCTCTCCTTTTCGGCTGTCTCTCTTTTCAGTCTGTTTTTTTTATTACCTTCGCCAACGAAGTTGGAAGGAGGTTATGGTTTACCCCCTGTTTATGTGTTTGTTTGTGAACTACTTCCTGTTACCTTAGCCAGTGAAGTTGGAAGGAGGTTATGTTTTGCACCCTGATTTTGTGTTTGTTTGTTTGTGAACAGCGCCGTGGTCACAATTTTAATCGTAGAATAATGAAACTTGCAGGGGTTAATTGTTATGTAAAAAGCTAGAAAGGATTCAATTTTGGAAGGTCAAAGGTCAACGTCATTTTCAAGGAATGTGTGTTTGTTTGTGAACAGCTTCCTGGCTACAATTTTGATCGTAGAATAATGAAACTTGCAGGGGTTAACTATTATGTAAAAAGCTAGAAATTATTCAATTTTGGCAGGTCAAAGGTGAAAGGTTAAGGTCATGGTCAAGGAATGTGTGTATGAGTGTGTTTGGTTGTGAACTGCTTCCTGTTCACAGTTTTAATCTTAGAGTAATGAAACTTACAGGGGTTAACTGTTATGCAAAAAGCTAGAAAGGATTCAATTATGGAAGGTCAAAGGTCAAGGTCATGGTCAAGGAATGTGTGTATGAGTGTGTTAGTTTGTGAACAGCTTTGTGGTCACAATTTTAATCGTAGAGTAATGAAATTTGCAGAGGTTTACTGTTATGTAAAACGCTAGAAAGGATTCAATTTTGGAAGGTCAAAGGTCAAGGTCATGGTCAAGGAATGTGTGTATGAGTGGGTTTGTTTGTGAACAGCTTCCTGGCCATAGTTTTAATCTTAGAGTAATGAAACTTGCAGAGATTTACTGTTATGTAAAAAGCTGGGCATGATTGGATTTTGGATGGTCAAAGGTCAAAGGTTAAGTTTGTTAACAGCTTCCTGGCTACAATTTTAGTCGTAGAGTAATGAAACTTGCAGGGGTTAACTGTTATGTAAAAAGCTAGAGAGGATTCAATTTTGAAAGGTCAAAGGTCAATGTCATGGTCAAGGAATATGTATGAGTGTGTTTGTTTGTGAACTGCTTCGTGGTCACAATTTTAATCGTTGAGTAATAAAACTTGCAGGGATTAACTGTTATGTTGAAAAGCTGGAAATGATTCGATTTTGGAAGGTCAAAGGTCAAGGTCATGGTTAAGGAATGTGTGTATGAGTGTGTTTGTTTGTGAACAGCTTCCTGGTCACAGTTTTAATCTTAGAGTAATGAAACTTGCAGGGGTTAACTGTTATGCAAAAAGCTAGAACGGATTCAATTTTGGAAGGTCAAAGGTCAAAGGTTTAGTTTATGATTAGCTTCCTGGTCACAATTTTAATCGTAGAGTAACTTGCGGTGATTAACTGTTATGTAAAAAGCTGGAAATGATTAAATTTGGAAGGTCAAAGTCAAAGGCCAAGGTCACGGTCAAGGAAAATGTCCAATTCACGTAATCTGCCATGAGTTTGGACATCCAACAGGGAAAAATAGCCCAATGAGGAAAGAAAACAAGGAAATATATAATTGTTGTTTTGACCTCAGAATTTTAAGAGCACGTGCTGGCACAACTTGTTATTTATATTATGTATGTTTATATTATTATTTATATTATTCGTTCTTCCAACTCTTTTACACACACAAACACCTCCTGCTATCTTTGTGACCACTTAAAGGTTTAAAGGCCGCTCATGAATGGCAGGGACAAGGGACAGTGACATTGCCCTATCAAGTAGGACAATGCCCTAGAGACTGACCATATATATACATATGATCAGCACCCAAGCCCACTCTCCACCCAAGCTCTGACCAAGGAGGGCCAGGCAATGGCTGCTGATGACTCAGCAGATAGACCCATAGGCTTTGAAGAGTGACCAAGCCCCCTCTCTATCCAAGCTAGGACCAAGGAGGGCCAGGCAATGGCTGCTGATGACTCAGCAGATAGACCCATAGGCTTCCTTTAACCATCCATCCTTAACTCGCAGGGCTGGTGAGATTGCAGCGACCAAAGAAACTAACGAGTTTGAGTGGGACTCGAATCCGAATCTGGCGTTCACCAGTTAGGGACGTTATCACATCGGCCACCGCAACCCATGGCATAAAGAAAACTGCTCTGATGTAAATTTTTGATCACTGGATAATTCATTACATTGGCAAGGATTTTGAATACTGTAAACGTAAGAAGACGGATTCGTTTAACCAGAAATCGCAATAATTATTTGATTTACTTCAAACTTGCATCGATTTTGAAATTAGATCTTGATACGGGCTTCCTTGAACTTAGAATATCCTTGAAAGGAAGATTACTAATTCAGGTGTTTTCATGCTAAACAATGGTAGTAAAATAGAATAGATATTATACATACATACATACATACATACATACATACATACATACGGTACGGTACAGTACAGTATATGAGACTGACATTGAAAACAAAACAGCTTTCAACGCCTAAAGAAACATGGGTTTTTTTTTTTTTCGTCCTCCGTCTTTTTCTATAAGGAAATATCATAATTTTTCCATATTTAAGGAATATCTTTTCATCATTAAATATTTAAGATCACTTTCATGGATGTAAATATTCTTATTCCTCTTTCAGTCTCCATTTGTCTTATCCTTATTGTATGATCTTCAGCTCTCCTGGAATCAATAAGTTTCTTTCTCATTCAGAACTGTGAAAAGCGAATAATAAAAAGCGTCTTTTCTTTCCTATTTTCCTTCGACAGAGTCGAAGATTTTGCGAAGGGAAATTACTCACCCCTGTCGTCGTTCATTTGTTTGTTTGTGAGCAAATTTACACAAAAACTAATGTACCGATTTTGACCAAATTTTGTAGTCATGTTGGGTGTGACCCAAAGATGAAAATGTAACATTTTGGATGAATTGCATCAAAGTATAAGTACGCAGCAGTACTTAAAGTATAATTGCAATGTTAAGTAAAAGATAAATATTTTGTTTGTTAATTTTTTGTTTGAGAACAACTTTACACAAAAATTAATAAACTAATTTCAAAGGAACTTGGTGGACATTTGGGGTATGGCCAAAGGACAAATGCATTAGATTTAGAAGAAAATACATCGAAGTACAAGTAAGCAGTGGAATTAAGTTAAGTGCAAAATAAGACTGCTTGGCGTGGTGAATGCATGCACTCTACTGAGTGCCCCTCTAGTGACGAAGACGTGCTCTCTACTGAGTGTCCCTCTAGTGGCAAAGGGATGCTCTCTACTAAGTACCCCCTCTAGTGGTGAAAGCATGCTTTTCTCTGAGTGTCCCTCTAATGGTGATGGTATGCTCTTTACTGAGCACCCCTCTAGTGGCGAATGCTCTCTACTGAGTATCCCTGTAGTGGTGAAGACGTGCTCTCTACTGAGTACCCCTCTAGTGGCGGATGCTCTCTACTGAGTATCCCTGTAGTGGTGAAGACGTGCTCTCTACTGAGTACCCCTCTAGTGGCGAATGCTCTCTACTGAGTATCCCTGTAGTGGTGAAGACGTGCTCTCTACTGAGTACCCCTCTAGTGGCGGATGCTCTCTACTGAGTATCCCTGTAGTGGTGAAGACGTGCTCTCTACTGAGTATCCCTGTAGTGGCGGATGCTCTCTACTGAGTATCCCTGTAGTGGTGAAGACGTGCTCTCTACTGAGTACCCCTCTAGTGGCGAATGCTCTCTACTGAGTATCCCTGTAGTGGTGAAGACGTGCTCTCTACTGAGTACCCCTCTAGTGGCGGATGCTCTCTACTGAGTATCCCTGTAGTGGCGAATGCTCTCTACTGAGTATCCCTCTAGTGGCGAATGCTCTCTACTGAGTATCCCTGTAGTGGCGAATGCTCTCTACTGAGTATCCCTCTAGTGGCGAATGCTCTCTACTGAGTATCCCTGTAGTGGTGAAGACTTGCTCTCTACTGAGTACCCCTCTAGTGGCGAATGCTCTCTACTGAGTATCCTTGTAGTGGCGAATGCTCTCTACTGAGTACCCCTCTAGTGGCGAATGCTCTCTACTGAGTATCCCTGTAGTGGTGAAGACGTGCTCTCTACTGAGTACCCCTCTAGTGGCGAATGCTCTCTACTGAGTATCCTTGTAGTGGCGAATGCTCTCTACTGAGTACCCCTCTAGTGGCGAATGCTCTCTACTGAGTATCCCTGTAGTGGTGAAGACGTGCTCTCTACTGAGTATCCCTGTAGTGGCGAATGCTCTCTACTGAGTACCCCTCTAGTGGCGGATGCTCTCTACTGAGTATCCCTGTAGTGGTGAAGACGTGCTCTCTACTGAGTACCCCTCTAGTGGCGAATGCTCTCTACTGAGTATCCCTGTAGTGGTGAAGACGTGCTCTCTACTGAGTACCCCTCTAGTGGCGAATGCTCTCTACTGAGTATCCCTGTAGTGGTGAAGACGTGCTCTCTACTGAGTATCCCTGTAGTGGTGAAGACGTGCTCTCTACTGAGTACCCCTCTAGTGGCGGATGCTCTCTACTGAGTATCCCTGTAGTGGTGAAGACGTGCTCTCTACTGAGTACCCCTCTAGTGGCGAATGCTCTCTACTGAGTATCCCTGTAGTGGTGAAGACTTGCTCTCTACTGAGTACCCCTCTAGTGGCGGATGCTCTCTACTGAGTATCCCTGTAGTGGTGAAGACGTGCTCTCTACTGAGTACCCCTCTAGTGGCGGATGCTCTCTACTGAGTATCCCTGTAGTGGTGAAGACGTGCTCTCTACTGAGTACCCCTCTAGTGGCGAATGCTCTCTACTGAGTATCCCTGTAGTGGTGAAGACGTGCTCTCTACTGAGTATCCCTGTAGTGGTGAAGACGTGCTCTCTACTGAGTATCCCTGTAGTGGTGAAGACGTGCTCTCTACTGAGTATCCCTGTAGTGGTGAAGACGTGCTCTCTACTGAGTATCCCTTTAGTGGTGAAGACGTGCTCTCTACTGAGTATTCCTGTAGTGGTGAAGACGTGCTCTCTACTGAGTATCCCTGTAGTGGTGAAGACGTGCTCTCTACTGAATACCCCTCTAGTGGCGGATGCTCTCTACTGAGTATCCCTGTAGTGGTGAAGACGTGCTCTCTACTGAGTACCCCTCTAGTGGCGAATGCTCTCTACTGAGTATCCCTGTAGTGGTGAAGACGTGCTCTCTACTGAGTATCCCTGTAGTGGCGAATGCTCTCTACTGAGTATCCCTGTAGTGGCGAATGCTCTCTACTGAGTATCCCTGTAGTGGTGAAGACGTGCTCTCTACTGAGTATCCCTGTAGTGGCGAATGCTCTCTACTGAGTACCCCTCTAGTGGCGGATGCTCTCTACTGAGTATCCCTGTAGTGGTGAAGACGTGCTCTCTACTGAGTACCCCTCTAGTGGCGAATGCTCTCTACTGAGTATCCCTGTAGTGGTGAAGACGTGCTCTCTACTGAGTACCCCTCTAGTGGCGAATGCTCTCTACTGAGTATCCCTGTAGTGGTGAAGACGTGCTCTCTACTGAGTATCCCTGTAGTGGTGAAGACGTGCTCTCTACTGAGTACCCCTCTAGTGGCGGATGCTCTCTACTGAGTATCCCTGTAGTGGTGAAGACGTGCTCTCTACTGAGTACCCCTCTAGTGGCGAATGCTCTCTACTGAGTATCCCTGTAGTGGTGAAGACTTGCTCTCTACTGAGTACCCCTCTAGTGGCGGATGCTCTCTACTGAGTATCCCTGTAGTGGTGAAGACGTGCTCTCTACTGAGTACCCCTCTAGTGGCGGATGCTCTCTACTGAGTATCCCTGTAGTGGTGAAGACGTGCTCTCTACTGAGTACCCCTCTAGTGGCGAATGCTCTCTACTGAGTATCCCTGTAGTGGTGAAGACGTGCTCTCTACTGAGTATCCCTGTAGTGGTGAAGACGTGCTCTCTACTGAGTATCCCTGTAGTGGTGAAGACGTGCTCTCTACTGAGTATCCCTGTAGTGGTGAAGACGTGCTCTCTACTGAGTATCCCTGTAGTGGTGAAGACGTGCTCTCTACTGAGTATCCCTGTAGTGGTGAAGACGTGCTCTCTACTGAGTATCCCTGTAGTGGTGAAGACTTGCTCTCTACTGAGTACCCCTCTAGTGGCGGATGCTCTCTACTGAGTATCCCTGTAGTGGTGAAGACGTGCTCTCTACTGAGTATCCCTGTAGTGGCGAATGCTCTCTACTGAGTATCCCTGTAGTGGTGAAGACGTGCTCTCTACTGAGTACCCCTCTAGTGGCGAATGCTCTCTACTGAGTATCCCTGTAGTGGTGAAGACGTGCTCTCTACTGAGTACCCCTGTAGTGGCGAATGCTCTCTACTGAGTATCCCTGTAGTGGTGAAGACGTGCTCTCTACTGAGTACCCCTCTAGTGGCGAATGCTCTCTACTGAGTATCCCTGTAGTGGTGAAGACGTGCTCTCTACTGAGTATCCCTGTAGTGGTGAAGACGTGCTCTCTACTGAGTACCCCTCTAGTGGCGAATGCTCTCTACTGAGTATCCCTGTAGTGGTGAAGACGTGCTCTCTACTGAGTATCCCTGTAGTGGTGAAGACGTGCTCTCTACTGAGTACCCCTCTAGTGGCGAATGCTCTCTACTGAGTATCCCTGTAGTGGTGAAGACGTGCTCTCTACTGAGTATCCCTGTAGTGGCGAATGCTCTCTACTGAGTATCCCTGTAGTGGCGAATGCTCTCTACTGAGTATCCCTGTAGTGGTGAAGACGTGCTCTCTACTGAGTACCCCTCTAGTGGCGGATGCTCTCTACTGAGTATCCCTGTAGTGGTGAAGACGTGCTCTCTACTGAGTATCCCTGTAGTGGCGAATGCTCTCTACTGAGTATCCCTGTAGTGGCGAATGCTCTCTACTGAGTATCCCTGTAGTGGTGAAGACGTGCTCTCTACTGAGTATCCCTGTAGTGGCGAATGCTCTCTACTGAGTACCCCTCTAGTGGCGGATGCTCTCTACTGAGTATCCCTGTAGTGGTGAAGACGTGCTCTCTACTGAGTACCCCTCTAGTGGCGAATGCTCTCTACTGAGTATCCCTGTAGTGGTGAAGACGTGCTCTCTACTGAGTATCCCTGTAGTGGTGAAGACGTGCTCTCTACTGAGTATCCCTGTAGTGGTGAAGACGTGCTCTCTACTGAGTATCCCTGTAGTGGTGAAGACGTGCTCTCTACTGAGTATCCCTGTAGTGGTGAAGACGTGCTCTCTACTGAGTATCCCTGTAGTGGTGAAGACGTGCTCTCTACTGAGTATCCCTGTAGTGGTGAAGACGTGCTCTCTACTGAGTATCCCTGTAGTGGCGAATGCTCTCTACTGAGTATCCCTGTAGTGGCGAATGCTCTCTACTGAGTATCCCTGTAGTGGCGAATGCTCTCTACTGAGTATCCCTGTAGTGGTGAAGACGTGCTCTCTACTGAGTATCCCTGTAGTGGCGAATGCTCTCTACTGAGTACCCCTCTAGTGGCGGATGCTCTCTACTGAGTATCCCTGTAGTGGTGAAGACGTGCTCTCTACTGAGTATCCCTGTAGTGGTGAAGACGTGCTCTCTACTGAGTATCCCTGTAGTGGTGAAGACGTGCTCTCTACTGAGTATCCCTGTAGTGGTGAAGACGTGCTCTCTACTGAGTATCCCTGTAGTGGTGAAGACGTGCTCTCTACTGAGTATCCCTGTAGTGGCGAATGCTCTCTACTGAGTATCCCTGTAGTGGCGAATGCTCTCTACTGAGTATCCCTGTAGTGGCGAATGCTCTCTACTGAGTATCCCTGTAGTGGTGAAGACGTGCTCTCTACTGAGTATCCCTGTAGTGGCGAATGCTCTCTACTGAGTACCCTCTAGTGGCGGATGCTCTCTACTGAGTATCCCTGTAGTGGTGAAGACGTGCTCTCTACTGAGTATCCCTGTAGTGGCGAATGCTCTCTACTGAGTATCCCTGTAGTGGCGAATGCTCTCTACTGAGTATCCCTGTAGTGGTGAAGACGTGCTCTCTACTGAGTATCCCTGTAGTGGTGAAGACGTGCTCTCTACTGAGTATCCCTGTAGTGGTGAAGACGTGCTCTCTACTGAGTATCCCTGTAGTGGTGAAGACGTGCTCTCTACTGAGTATCCCTGTAGTGGTGAAGACGTGCTCTCTACTGAGTATCCCTGTAGTGGTGAAGACGTGCTCTCTACTGAGTATCCCTGTAGTGGCGAATGCTCTCTACTGAGTATCCCTGTAGTGGCGAATGCTCTCTACTGAGTATCCCTGTAGTGGTGAAGACGTGCTCTCTACTGAGTATCCCTGTAGTGGCGAATGCTCTCTACTGAGTATCCCTGTAGTGGCGGATGCTCTCTACTGAGTATCCCTGTAGTGGTGAAGACGTGCTCTCTACTGAGTATCCCTGTAGTGGTGAAGACGTGCTCTCTACTGAGTATCCCTGTAGTGGCGAATGCTCTCTACTGAGTATCCCTCTAGTGGCGAATGCTCTCTACTGAGTATCCCTGTAGTGGCGGATGCTCTCTACTGAGTATCCCTGTAGTGGTGAAGACGTGCTCTCTACTGAGTATCCCTGTAGTGGCGAATGCTCTCTACTGAGTATCCCTGTAGTGGCGGATGCTCTCTACTGAGTATCCCTGTAGTGGTGAAGACGTGCTCTCTACTGAGTATCCCTGTAGTGGTGAAGACGTGCTCTCTACTGAGTATCCCTGTAGTGGCGAATGCTCTCTACTGAGTATCCCTGTAGTGGCGAATGCTCTCTACTGAGTATCCCTGTAGTGGCGAATGCTCTCTACTGAGTATCCCTGTAGTGGCGAATGCTCTCTACTGAGTATCCCTGTAGTGGTGAAGACGTGCTCTCTACTGAGTATCCCTGTAGTGGCGAATGCTCTCTACTGAGTATCCCTGTAGTGGCGGATGCTCTCTACTGAGTATCCCTGTAGTGGTGAAGACGTGCTCTCTACTGAGTATCCCTGTAGTGGCGAATGCTCTCTACTGAGTATCCCTGTAGTGGCGAATGCTCTCTACTGAGTATCCCTGTAGTGGTGAAGACGTGCTCTCTACTGAGTATCCCTGTAGTGGCGAATGCTCTCTACTGAGTATCCCTGTAGTGGTGAAGACGTGCTCTCTACTGAGTATCCCTGTAGTGGTGAAGACGTGCTCTCTACTGAGTATCCCTGTAGTGGTGAAGACGTGCTCTCTACTGAGTATCCCTGTAGTGGTGAAGACGTGCTCTCTACTGAGTATCCCTGTAGTGGCGGATGCTCTCTACTGAGTATCCCTGTAGTGGTGAAGACGTGCTCTCTACTGAGTATCCCTGTAGTGGTGAAGACGTGCTCTCTACTGAGTATCCCTGTAGTGGCGAATGCTCTCTACTGA
This sequence comes from Palaemon carinicauda, assembly GCF_036898095.1. Lineage (NCBI taxonomy): Eukaryota > Metazoa > Arthropoda > Malacostraca > Decapoda > Palaemonidae > Palaemon > Palaemon carinicauda. The sequence goes on along the minus strand of NC_090766.1, from coordinate 10,663,259 downwards.
GTATCCCTCTAGTGGCGAATGCTCTCTACTGAGTATCCCTGTAGTGGCGAATGCTCTCTACTGAGTATCCCTGTAGTGGCGAATGCTCTCTACTGAGTATCCCTGTAGTGGTGAAGACGTGCTCTCTACTGAGTATCCCTGTAGTGGCGAATGCTCTCTACTGAGTATCCCTGTAGTGGCGGATGCTCTCTACTGAGTATCCCTGTAGTGGTGAAGACGTGCTCTCTACTGAGTATCCCTGTAGTGGCGAATGCTCTCTACTGAGTATCCCTGTAGTGGCGAATGCTCTCTACTGAGTATCCCTGTAGTGGTGAAGACGTGCTCTCTACTGAGTATCCCTGTAGTGGCGAATGCTCTCTACTGAGTATCCCTGTAGTGGTGAAGACGTGCTCTCTACTGAGTATCCCTGTAGTGGCGAATGCTCTCTACTGAGTATCCCTGTAGTGGTGAAGACGTGCTCTCTACTGAGTATCCCTGTAGTGGCGAATGCTCTCTACTGAGTATCCCTGTAGTGGCGGATGCTCTCTACTGAGTATCCCTGTAGTGGTGAAGACGTGCTCTCTACTGAGTATCCCTCTAGTGGCGGATGCTCTCTACTGAGTATCCCTGTAGTGGTGAAGACGTGCTCTCTACTGAGTATCCCTGTAGTGGTGAAGACGTGCTCTCTACTGAGTATCCCTGTAGTGGCGAATGCTCTCTACTGAGTATCCCTCTAGTGGTGAAGACGTGCTCTCTACTGAGTATCCCTGTAGTGGCGAATGCTCTCTACTGAGTATCCCTGTAGTGGTGAAGACGTGCTCTCTACTGAGTATCCCTGTAGTGGTGAAGACGTGCTCTCTACTGAGTATCCCTGTAGTGGCGAATGCTCTCTACTGAGTATCCCTGTAGTGGTGAAGACGTGCTCTCTACTGAGTATCCCTGTAGTGGTGAAGACGTGCTCTCTACTGAGTATCCCTGTAGTGGCGAATGCTCTCTACTGAGTATCCCTCTAGTGGCGAATGCTCTCTACTGAGTATCCCTGTAGTGGCGAATGCTCTCTACTGAGTATCCCTCTAGTGGCGAATGCTCTCTACTGAGTATCCCTGTAGTGGTGAAGACTGCTCTCTACTGAGTATCCCTCTAGTGGCGAATGCTCTCTACTGAGTATCCCTGTAGTGGCGAATGCTCTCTACTGAGTACCCCTCTAGTGGCGAATGCTCTCTACTGAGTATCCCTGTAGTGGTGAAGATGCTCTCTACTGAGTATCCCTCTAGTGGCGAATGCTCTCTACTGAGTATCCCTGTAGTGGTGAAGATGCTCTCTACTGAGTATCCCTGTAGTGGCGAATGCTCTCTACTGAGTATCCCTGTAGTGGCGAATGCTCTCTACTGAGTATCCCTCTAGTGGCGAATGCTCTCTACTGAGTATCCCTGTAGTGGTGAAGACGTGCTCTCTACTGAGTACCCTCTAGTGGCGAAAGCTCTCTCTACTGAGTATCCCTCTAGTGGCGAATGCTCTCTACTGAGTACCCCTCTAGTGGGGAAAGCTTGCTCTCTACTGAGTGTCCCTCTAGTAGCGAAAGCATACTCTCTACTGAGTACCCCTCTAGTGGTGAAGGCATGCTCTCTACTGAGTGCCCCCTCTAGTGGAGAAAGCATGCTCTCTACTAAGTACCCCCTCTAGTGGTGAAGGCATGCTCTCTACTGAGTACCCCCTCTCGTAGCGAAAGCATGCTCTCTACTAAGTACCCCATGTAGTGGTGAAAGCATGCTCTCCACTGAGGGCCCATCTAGAGGCAAAGGCATTCTCTCTACTGAGTACCCTCTCTCGTGGCGAAAGCATGCTCTCTACTAAGTACCCTCTCTAGTGGTGAAAGCATGCTCTCTTCTGTGTGTCCCTCTAGTGGCGAAAGCATACTCTCTACTGTGTGTCCCTCTAGTGGCGAAAGCATACTCTCTACTGTGTGTCCCTCTCGTGGCGAAAGCATGCTCTCTACTGAGTGTCCTTCTAGTGGGGAAAGCTTGCTCTCAACTGTGTGTCCGTCGAGTGGCGAAAACATGCTCTCCACTAAGTACTCCCTCTAGTGGCGAAAGCATGATCTCTACTGAGGGCCCATCTAGAGGCGAAGCCATTCTCTCTACTGAGTGTCCCTCTCGTGGCGAAAACATGCTCTCTACTGAGTACCCCTCTAGTGGCTAAAGCATATCTACTGAGTGCCCATCTTGTGGTGAAGGCATGCTCTCTACTGAGTGCCCCTCTAGTGGCGAAAACATGCTCTCTACTGAGTACCCCCTCTAGTGGTGAAAGCATGCTCTCTACTGAGTACCCCCTCTCGTGGTGAAAGCTTGCCCTCTACTGAGTACCCCCTCTAGTGGTGAAAGCATACTTTCTACTGTGTGTCCCTCTAGTGGCGATAGCATGCTCTCTACTGAGTGTCCCTCTAGTGGCGAAGGCATGCTCTCTACGGAGTACCCCCTGTAGTGGCGAAGGCATGCTCTCTACTGAGTACCCCCCTCTAGTGGCGAATGCTCTCTACTGTGTGTCCCTCTAGTGGCGAAGGCATTCTCTCTACTGAGTACCCCCCTAGTGGCAAAAGCATACTCGCTACTGAGTGTCCGTCTAGTAGCAAAAGCATACTCTCTACTGAGTGCCCCTCTAGTGGTGAAGGCATGCTCTCTACTGAGTACCCTCTCTCGTGGCGAAAGCATGCTCTCTACTAAGTACCCCCTGTAGTGGTGAAAGCATGCTCTCCACTGAGGGCCCATCTAGAGGCAAAGGCATTCTCTCTACTGAGTACCCCCTCTAGTGGCGAAGGCATGCTCTCCACTGAGGGCCCATCTAGTAGCGAAGGCATGCTCTCCACTGAGTACCCACCTCTAGTGGCGAAGGCATGCTCTCTACTGAGTGTCCCTCTAGTGGTGAAAGCATGCTCTCCACTGAGGGCCCATCTAGTGGCGAAGGCATGCTCTCCACTGAGTACCCACCTCTAGTGGCGAAGGCATGCTCTCTACTGAGTACCCCCTCTAGTGGTGAAAGCATGCTCTCTACTGAGTGCCCCTCTATACTAAATTTTTTTAATAAGGCGTATTTGCACCGACTCGCAGGGGT
>NC_090766.1:10647672-10655172 GCF_036898095.1 Palaemon carinicauda | reverse complement strand
GTATTTCAGTAAAATACAGGCGACCGTAATTTTTACCCTACTGTGTTATTATTTTCTACGGGTTGGTGACCGTAATATAACTCCTTTACGTCAATATATCCGTTTTTAAAATGGCAAATGTCTGGCAACAATTATCCAGGATTTTTACCTTTTTGTTTACGGCAAATTTTCAAGTGTATGATGCATTTATTCCAGGATTTTTACCGTCTTTTTTACGGCAGATTTTCAAGCGTATGATGCATTTATTCCAGGATTTTTACCATTTTTACTGCAAATTTTCACGTGTATGATACATTTATTCCAGGATTTTACCGTATTTTTTTTTACGGGAAATTTTCAATTGTATTATTCATTTATTCCAGGATTTGTACCTTCTTTTTTACGGCAAATTTTCAAGTGTATGATGCATTTACTCCAGGATTTTTACCTTTTTGTTTACGGCAAATTTTGAAGTGTATGATACATTTATTCCAGGATTTTTACCGTCCTTTTTACTGCAAATTTTCAAGTGTATGATACATTTCTTCCAGGATTTTTACCTTTTTGTTTACGGCAAATTTTCAAGTTTATGATACATTTATTCCAGTATTTTTACCTTTTTGTGTACGGCAAATTTTAAAGTGTATGGTACATTTATTCCAGGATTTTTACCTTTTTGTTTACGGCAAATTTTCAAGTTTATGATACATTTATTCCAGGATTTTTACCTTTTTGTGTACGGCAAATTTTAAAGTGTATGGTACATTTATTCCAGGATTTTTACCTTTTTGTGTACGGCAAATTTTAAAGTGTATGGTACATTTATTCCAGGATTTTTACCTTTTTGTGTACGGCAAATTTTAAAGTGTATGGTACATTTATTCCAGGATTTTTACCTTTTTGTTTACGGCAAATTTTCAAGTTTATGATACATTTATTCCAGGATTTTTACCTTTTTGTGTACGGCAAATTTTAAAGTGTATGGTACATTTATTCCAGGATTTTTACCTTTTTGTTTACGGCAAATTTTCAAGTTTATGATACATTTATTCCAGGATTTTTACCTTTTTGTGTACGGCAAATTTTAAAGTGTATGGTACATTTATTCCAGGATTTTTACCTTTTTGTGTACGGCAAATTTTAAAGTGTATGGTACATTTATTCCAGGATTTTTACCTTTTTGTTTACGGCAAATTTTCAAGTTTATGATACATTTATTCCAGGATTTTTACCTTTTTGTGTACGGCAAATTTTAAAGTGTATGGTACATTTATTCCAGGATTTTTACCTTTTTGTTTACGGCAAATTTTCAAGTTTATGATACATTTATTCCAGGATTTTTACCTTTTTGTGTACGGCAAATTTTAAAGTGTATGGTACATTTATTCCAGGATTTTTACCTTTTTGTGTACGGCAAATTTTAAAGTGTATGGTACATTTATTCCAGGATTTTTACCTTTTTGTTTACGGCAAATTTTCAAGTTTATGATACATTTATTCCAGGATTTTTACCTTTTTGTGTACGGCAAATTTTAAAGTGTATGGTACATTTATTCCAGGATTTTTACCTTTTTGTGTACGGCAAATTTTAAAGTGTATGGTACATTTATTCTAGGATTTTTACCTTTTTGTGTACGGCAAATTTTAAAGTGTATGGTACATTTATTCCAGGATTTTTACCTTTTTGTGTACGGCAAATTTTAAAGTGTATGGTACATTTATTCCAGGATTTTTACCTTTTTGTGTACGGCAAATTTTAAAGTGTATGGTACATTTATTCCAGGATTTTACCGTATTTTTTTTTTACGGGAAATTTTCAATTGTATTATTCATTTATTCCAGGATTTGTACCTTCTTTTTTACGGCAAATTTTCAAGTGTATGATGCATTTATTCCAGGATTTTACCGTCTTTTTTACGGCAAATTTTCAAGTGTATGATAAATTTATTCCAGGATTTTACCGTCTTTTTTACGGCAAATTTTCAAGTGTATGATGCATTTATTCCAGGATTTTACCGTCTTTTTTACGGCAAATTTTCAAGTGTATGATAAATTTATTCCAGGATTTTACCGTCTTTTTTACGGCAAATTTTCAAGCGTATGATAAATTTATTCCAGGATTTTTACCATTTTTACTGGAAATTTTCAAGTGTATGATACATTTATTCCAGGATTTTTACCATTTTTACTGGAAATTTTCAAGTGTATGATACATTTCTTCCAGGATTTTTACCTTTTTTACGGCAAATTTTCAAGTGTGATACATTTATTCCAGGATTTTTACCTTTTTTACGGAAAATTTTCAAGTGTATGATACATTTCTTCCAGGATTTTTACCTTTTTGTTTACGGCAAATTTTGAAGTGTATGGTACATTTATTCCAGGATTTTACCGTATTTTTTACGGGAAATTTTCAAGTGTATGACACATTTATTCCAGGATTTTTACCATTTTCACTGCAAATTTTCAAGTGGATGATACATTTCTTCCAGGATTTTTACCGTCTTTTTTTTGCGGCAAATTTTCAAGTGTATGATACATTTATTCCACGATTTTTACCTTTTTTATGGTAAATTTTCAAGCGTATGATAAATTTATTCCAGGATTTTTTACCATTTTTATCGCAAATTTTCAAGCGTATGATAAATTTATTCCAGGATTTTTACCATTTTTATCGCAAATTTTCAAGGGTATGATAAATTTATTCCAGGATTTTTACCATTTTTATCGCAAATTTTCAAGCGTATGATAAATTTATTCCAGGATTTTTACCATTTTTTATCGCAAATTTTCAAGCGTATGATAAATTTATTCCAGGATTTTTACCATTTTTATCGCAAATTTTCAAGCGTATGATAAATTTATTCCAGGATTTTTACCATTTTTATCGCAAATTTTCAAGGGTATGATAAATTTATTCCAGGATTTTTACCATTTTTATCGCAAATTTTCAAGCGTATGATAAATTTATTCCAGGATTTTTACCATTTTTATCGCAAATTTTCAAGCGTATGATAAATTTATTCCAGGATTTTTACCATTTTTATCGCAAATTTTCAAGGGTATGATAAATTTATTCCAGGATTTTTACCATTTTTATCGCAAATTTTCAAGCGTATGATAAATTTATTCCAGGATTTTTACCATTTTTATCGCAAATTTTTCAAGCGTATGATAAATTTATTCCAGGATTTTTACCATTTTTATCGCAAATTTTCAAGTGTATGTATACATTTATTCCAGTATTTTTACCCTTTTTACTGCAAAATTTCAAGTGTATGATACATTTATTCCAGGATTTTTGCCTTTTTGTTTACGGCAAATTTTCAAGTGTATGATACATTTACTCCAGGATTTTAACCATTTTTATATCAATTTTCAAGCGTTATGATACATTTATTCCAGGATTTTTACCATTTTTACTGCAAAATTTTATAGTGTAAAGCGAAATATGGGAATGAACCACTGAAAACATATTTGCATAAAACGTGGCATTTTTTTCTTATATTTTTAACAGTGTATGTTATCTTTTGAAACACTACTTGAGCTGAATAAAGATAACGACACCTAGAGATTCCGTTTGGCATAAACACAAGATAACAATGACAGGTCATTAGCAGAGACAAAACTCTGTACTTCTCAGACAAACAAGAATTCGCCTCAATCTGGTCGTAATGGCCCCGATAAGGGAAGAAGTTTGAGCTTTTGTCTCGAAGGCAAACTTTCCTAATGATGGTGATGACAAACGAGATGGATGGTGATTGGTGCTGATAGTGGTGATGGTGGCAGTCGTAACGAGGGTTTCTCATTATCCGCCAGGACTGCAGGAGAAGAAGAAGAAGAAGAAGAAGAAGGAGAAGAAGAAGAAAGATAGAACATGAGAGAGTGATCATCATTTGTCTCCTGAACATCAAGCACCCAAGTACTTGTACTTAAGAGATGATGAAATGCTTTATGGAGGCAGTTAAACAAGCGTTGTAATTGGCAGGCGAATCATTCAATTATCTCAAAGAAAGTTCTCTCTCTCGGAGCGAGAGAGAGAGAGAGAGAGAGAGAGAGAGAGAGAGAGAGCGCGCCATTGTGCAAGAATCAAATGAGAGATAATGAAGGCTTTCTCGTAAGAAAACGAGAGAGAGAGAGAGAGAGAGAGAGAGAGAGAGAGAGAGGCAATATGCAAGAATCATAATGAAGGCTTTCTCAAAAACGAAAGAGAGAGAGAGAGAGAGAGAGAGAGAGAGAGAGAGAGAGAGAGCCAATGTATAGGAATCAAATGAGATGGTTAAGGCTTTTCTTATAATAAAAGGGAGAGAGAGAGATAGAGAGAGAGAGAGAGAGAGAGAGAGAGAGGCAAGAATCATAATGAAGGCTTTCTCATAAAAAAACGAGAGAGAGAGAGAGAGAGGAGAGAGAGAGAGAGAGAGAGAGGCAAGAATCATAATGAAGGCTTTCTCATAAAAAAAACGAGAGAGAGAGAGAGAGAGAGAGAGAGAGAGAGAGAGAGAGCCAATGTATAGGGATCAAATGAGATGGTTAAGGCTTTCTTATAATACAAAGGAGAGAGAGAGAGAGAGAGAGAGAGAGAGAGAGATGATAAGGCTACTTACCGCGAGTTTGCAACTCCTTCGAATTGTTAGGACGTCAAGCGCATGATTAATTTCTTTGCCAAAACGCCTCGGAGGATGTAAGAAGCTGAGAGTTGTGCATTCAAGCAATTCCTCATTAATATGAAGGCGACAGTACTAATACTAATACTTCTACTACTTGTGGTAGCTTATATACACCTCATACACCTGACAACACTGAGATTACCAAACAATTCGCTCAAGGTGTTAACTACCGCACTGTAATTGTCCAGTGGCTACTTTCCTTCTTGGTAAGGGTAGAAGAGACTCTTCTAGCTATGGTAAGCAGCTCTTCTAGAGGAACACTCCGAAATCAAACCATTATTCTCTGGTCCTGAGTAGTGCCATAGCCTCTGTACCCGGGCCTTCCACTGTCTTGGATCAGAGTTCTCTTGATTTAGGTACACTCGGGCACAACTATTCTATCTTATTTTCTCTTACTGTTGTTTTAATAAAGTTTTTTATAGCTTATATACTGTAGGAGATATTTATTTCAATGTTCCTCACTGAGTTATTTTCCTTGTTGGAGCCCCTGTTGCTTATAGCATCCTACGTCCCTGTCATGCAATACGTTGGGCGCGGGGTTCGAGACCTGCTCAATCTCGATAGTTTCTTTTTGTGTCTGTAACCTCACCATCCTTGTGAGTTAAGGATGGCTGTTTCCGGGATCGTATAGGTCAACATGCTGAGTCATTACCAGCCATTGCCAGGCCCTCCCTGGTCCTAGCTTGGGTGGAGAGGGCCTTGGGCGTTTATCATATGTATATGATATACTCTGGTCCATTATTTGATATAATTTTCTTCCTTTTGTTATTTTGAAGTTTTTATAGTTTATATATGAAAGATTTATTTTAATGTTGTTACCATGGTCTTCCACTGCCTTGGGTTGGAGTTCTCTTGCTTGAGGGTACACTCGGGCACACTTTTCTATCTAGTTTCTCTTCCTCTTGTTTTGTTAAAGTTTTTATGGTTTAATTAGGAAATATTTATTTTAATATTGTTACTATTCTTGAAATATTTTATTTTTCCTGATTTCCTTATTTCCTTTCCTCACTGGGCTATTTTCCCTTTTGGGGCCCCTGGGCTTCTAGCATCCTGATTTTCCAACTAGGGTTGTAGCTTAGCATTCAATAATGATAATAATAATAATAATAATAATAATAATAAAAATACTGTTCTTGCAATATTTTATTTCAATTTTTCATTGCTTCTATTATAGTTTTATTTAGTCCCTTATTTCCTTTTCTCACAGGGCTTAGGAAGTCTTGCTTTTCCATCTAGGGTTGTAGCTTAGCAATAATGATAATAATGATAATAATAGTAATAATGATAATAATAATAAATAATGATAATGATAATAATAATAATAATGATAATAATAATAACAATAATAATAATAGATAAATGAATAATGATAATAATAATAATGATAATAATAATAATAAATAAATAAATAAGTAAGTAATAATAATAATAATAATAATAATGATTATAATAATGATTATAATGATAATAAATAATAATAATAATAATAATAATAATAATAATAATAATAATAATATATGGTCAGACTTGCATTGTCCTGTTAGGGCATTGATACTGTTCCTTGCCTCTGTCATTCACGAGCGACCTTTAAAACCTTCTGATAATGAAAGAAATTGTTCTTTTGTAAAACCTTAAAATCAAAAAGGTATCTGGTGGAAAACAGCATCATTTCAAATCTCTCTCTCTCTCTCTCTCTCTCTCTCTCTCTCTCTCTCTCTCTCAGTAGAATCCTGAAATCCTAATTTCAGACACGACTGAATTCTAGAATTCTAGATCTGAATAGAATTGGAATTTGATACTGAATTAAACATCTCATTACTCTCTGGAGAGGTCAAAGGTCAAAGTCCTCGGAAAATGTCACAAGATCCTGCATTCAGCAAATTCTCTCTCTCTCTCTCTCTCTCTCTCTCTCTCTCTCTCTCTCTCTCTCACTCTGGCTTTGATTTCCCTTTAATCTTACCGGAATCAATATTCAATTAATGTGTATACGATTTAAAAAACACAAGTTCCTCTCTCTCTCTCATCTCTCTCCTCTCTCGTCTCTCTCTCTCTCTCTCTGGCTCTGATCTCCTTTTAATCTTACCGGAATCAATATTCAATTAATGAGTATACGATTTAAAAACACAAATTCCTCTCTCTCTCTCTCTCTCTCTCTCTCTCTCTCTGGCTCTGATCTCCTTTTAATCTTACGGGAATCAATATTCAATTAATGTGTATACGATTTACAAATACAAATTCCTCTCTCTCTCTCTCTCTCTCCTCTCTCTCTCTCTCTCTCTCTCTCACTGGTAAAAGATATCTGTCCTAAGGGCTTCCAAAAGCGTTGTAAGAAAACGTTTGAGTGTGATACGCAACCCGGCAAAAATGACGGCTAAATATTCAAATAGATACGCACCGCACTCGCACGCAGCCTCCTCTCATCTTGGTATGACTACTCCCTCTCCCCCCCTTACCAGAGTGACAGGGAGAGCTGAGTGTGACCGGATATATATATATATATATATATATGTATATATATACATATATATATACATATATATATACATACATATATATATATATATATATATATTGGATATTGGATATTAGTATTATTGTTATTATTATTACTACTTGTTAATCTACAACCCCAGTTGGAAAAGCAGGATGCTAAAAGCCCAGAGGCTCCAATACGGAAAATAGCCCAGTGAGGAAAGGAAAGGATTATTATTATTATTATTATTATTATTATTATTACTACTTGTTAATCTACCACCCCAGTTGGAAAAGCAGGATGCTAAAAGCCCAGAGGCTCCAACACGGAAAATTGCCCAGTGAGGAAAGGAAATGAGGAAAAATAAAATATTTCAAGAAC
>NC_090766.1:10638684-10647172 GCF_036898095.1 Palaemon carinicauda | reverse complement strand
GTCCGTTTGTTTGTTTGTGAACAACTTCCTGGCCACAATTTTACTTTTAGAGTAGTGAAACTTTTATGGATTAATTATTATGCTGAGACGTGGAAGGGATTGAATTTTTGAAAGTCCTAGGTCAAAGGTCAAGGTCAAAGTCGAGTAAAAGGTCGAGGAATAAACTACCGTGGCGGAGGTCACAATTTACTCCTAGAGTATTGAACTTTCAGGTATTAATTGCTGTGAAGTGGAAGTGATTCAATTTCCAAAGTCCTAGGTCAAAGGTCAAGGTCAAAGTCGAGTAAAAGGTCGAGGAATAAACTGCCGTGGCGGTCACAATTTACTCCTAGAGTAGAAAACTTTCAGGGATTAATTATCATGTGAGACGTGGAAGTGATTCAATTTTGAAAGTCCTAGGTCAAAGGTCAAGGTCAAGAAATAAACTGCCGTGGCTGAGGTCACAATTTTACTCCTAGAGTCTGAAACTTTCAGGGATTAATTGTTATGTAGAAGTGTGATTGAGTCAATTTTGAAAGTCCTAGGTCAAAGTCAAGGTCGGGAAATAAACTGCCATGGCTGAGGTCACAATTTTACTCCTAGAGTAGTGAAACTTTCAGGGATTAATTGTTATGTTGAGACCTAGAGTGATTCAATTTTGAGTTCATGGTCAAAGGGCAAAGTCAAGGTCGAGAAATAAACTGCCATGGCTGAGGTAACAATTTCACTCACAAAGTAGTGAAACTTTCAGGGATTAATTGTTATGTTGAGACCTAGGAGTGATTCAATTTTTAAAGTGCTAGGTCAAGGTCAAGGTCGATAAATAAGTTGCCGTGGCGGAGGACTGCGCTCTACCGAATGCCCCTCTTGCTTTTTTTTCATTTACCTTTGGTGTTATATTGAAGATTGTAAACAATTTGAACAGATATTTTTTCTTCACTTTTGTCAATTAGATTAAATTTATTTGCTATCTTAAATTGTTTTTCAACATTTAATTGTACATCTTTTATTCATAATTCTGCCTCCTCTCCATTTCTATTTATTTTTTTTCCTGAGGTGACTATTCCCAGAAGGATACCATTCCTGTTATATATATATATATATATATATATATATATATATATATATATATATATATATATATATATATATATATATATAAAGAACTGTGTCTCAGATTTAAAAAATCAAAGGGGAAACATATTTTCTAATTTTCCTTCCATCGTACTCAAGGTAATTTTCAAGATAATGATATTTGTATAATTTGCATGGTTTCAAGGTAATTTTTAAGGTAATTTACCTTAGTTTCAGGTAATTTGCATGGTTTCAAGGTTATTTTTAAGGTAATTTACCTTAGTTTCAGGTAATTTGCATGGTTTCAAGGTTATTTTTAAGGTAATTACCTTAGTTTCAGGTAATTTGCATGGTTTCAAGGTAATTTTTAAGATAATCACCTTAGTTTCAGGTAATTTGCATGGTTTCAAGGTAATTTTTAAGATAATCACCTTAGTTTCAGGTAATTTGCATGGTTTCAAGGTAATTTTTAAGATAATCACCTTAGTTTCAGGTAATTTGCATGGTTTCAAGGTAATTTTTAAGATAATCACCTTAGTTTCAGGTAATTTGCATGGTTTCAAGGTAATTTTTAAGATAATCACCTTAGTTTCAGGTAATTTGCATGGTTTCAAGGTAATTTCTAAGATAATATTGGTTTTACTAGCTTCAAATTCAAGGTAAGTTGGAAAAGTGTTAAGGTAATCTAAGGTAAGAAGCAGCAGCATCTAAGGTAATAGCTACACGTTCAAGTTTGAACCCTGGACTAACAAGTCACTTTCGTTTAATTTATTCATTTGTAAACCCGCGAACAACGAGGTTGTTAGTAAGAATAATTCACATACCTTTCGCCATTTACGCAACCGCAAATGAGCTGGCGGATGTGGGTATAGGAACCCATTAGTACATACCGTTTTTTAAACGCATGCTTCTTGAAAATGCTTTCATACATAAAGATGTTCAAGATGCATACATGCACATACACACATGCACAAACACTGAAAAGCATTCACTCACGCATGCACCTATATGTATGCAAATTAAATACATATATAAATACACAATCATATCATCATCATCATCATCATCTCTAACGCATGCTTCTTGAAAATGCATGCATACATTAAGGCGTTCAAGATGCATACATGCACACACACATGCACAAACACAGAAAAGTATTCACTCACGCATGCAACTATCTGTATGGAAATGAAATACATACGTAAATACACAATCAAATCATCATCATCATCATCATACTCATCATCTCTAACGCATGCTTCTTGAAAATGCATGCATACATTAAGGCGTTCAAGATGCACACTCACATGCACACATGCACACATTCACACTAAAGTCTACACTCACGCATGCACCTATCTGTATGCAAATTAAATACATATATAAATATACAATCAAATCATCATCATCATCATCATACTCATCATCTCTAACGCATGCTTCTTGAAAATGCTTTCATACATAAAGATGTTCAAGATGCACATGCACAAACACAGAAAAGTATTCACTCACGCATGCACCTATCTGTATGCAAATTAAATACATATATAAATACACAATCAAATCAGCATCATCATCATCATACTCATCATCTCTAACGCATGCTTCTTGAAAATGCTTTCATACAAAAAGATGTTCAGGATGCATACATGCACACACACATGCACAAACACAGAAAAGTATTCACTCACTGATGCACCTATCTGTATGCAAATGAAATACATAAATACATAAATACACAATCAAATCATCATCATCATCATCATACTCATCATCTCTAACGCATGCTTCTTGAAAATGCATGCATACATAAAGATGTTCAAGATGCACACACACATGCACAAACACAGAAAAGTATTCACTCACGCATGCACCTATCTGTATGCAAATGAAATACATACGTAAATACACAATCAAATCATCATCATCATCATACTCATTATCTCCTCGGTTAGATTTCGCCAGTCGTCTCTATCTTGAGCTTATAAATCAATACTTCTCAATTCATCATCTACTTCACGTTTCATAGTCCTCAGCAGTGTAATAATAATAATAATAATAATAATAATAATAATAATAATAATAATCATCATCATCATCTCCCGCGCCTATTGACGCAAAGGGCCTCTATTAAATTTCGCCAGATGTCTCTATTTTCAGCTTTTAAATCAATACTTGGATCCACCATGTCCCACTCCACGCTTCACAGTCCTCAGCCATGTAGGTCTGGGTCTTCCAACTCTTCTAGTGCCTTGTGGAGCCAAATTAAATACATGGACCTATACTTTTTCCTCGTTAACGAAATCATTATTACGTATATGGTCTGGCTATATACATATATATATATATATATATATATATATATATATATATATATATATGTATATATATATATATATATATATATATATATATATATATTATTTATTTATGTATAAAAGTCTTTCTGGTCACGCTCAAATATATTACCAGACGTATAACTTACTAGGTCTCTCCCCGTCCCTTGAGTATAGGGAGAATGAGTAGTAATACCCTGTTGAGAGTGGTTACCCCGAGAGGTATATTCGGAAACCATAATCTCCCACAAATCTGACGTGTGTGCAAATTTATCTAAATATTTAGCCATCATTTATGACGGGTTGCGTACAGTAGTATCTAATACACACACACACACACACGCACGCACACTCAAACATTACCAAAATACTGTACACACAACCCAGACACATTGTATCACACACACAGATATTTTCAATATCTGGTGGCATTATGCTGAGAACCAACACTAACTTATTCTCTGGCGTTCAGCTGAGAACCGACACTAACTTCTTCTCTAGCGTTCAGCTGAGAACCAGCACTAAATTCTTCTTCTCTGGCGTTCAGCTGAGAACCAACACTAACTTCTTCTCTAGCGTTCAGCTGAGAACCAACACTATATTCTTCTTCTCTGGCGTTCAGCTGAGAACCAACACTAACTTCTTCTCTAGCGTTCAGCTGAGAACCAACACTATATTCTTCTTCTCTGGCGTTCAGCTGAGAACCAACACTAACTTCTTCTCTAGCGTTCAGCTGAGAACCAACACTATATTCTTCTTCTCTGGCGTTCAGCTGAGAACCAACACTAAATTCTTCTTCTCTGGCGTTCTGCTGAGAACCAACACTAACTTTTTCTCTGGCGTTCAGCTGAGAACCACCACTTAACTTCTTCTCTGGCCTTCTGCTGAGAACCAACACTATATTCTTCTTCTCTGGCGTTCAGCTGAGAACCAACACTTAACTTCTTCTCTGGCGATTAGCTGAGAACCAACACTTAACTTCTTCTCTGGCGTTCAGCTGAGAACCAACACTTAACTTCTTCTCTGGCCTTTTGATGAGAACCAACACTAACTTTTTCTCTAGCTTTCTGCTGAGAACCAACACTAACTTCTTCTCTGGCGTTCAGCTGAGAACCAACACTAAATTATTCTTCTGCTGGCGTTCAGCTGAGAACCAACACTTAACTTTTTCGCTGTCGTTCAGCTGAGAACCAACACTAACTTCTTCTCTGGCGTTCAGCTGAAAACCAACACTTAACTTCTTCTCTGGCCTTCTGCTGAGAATCAACACTAACTTCTTCTCTGGCGTTCAGCTGAAAACCAACACTTAACTTCTTCTCTGGCCTTCTGCTGAGAATCAACACTAACTTCTTCTCTGGCGTTCAGCTGAAAACCAACACTTAACTTCTTCTCTGGCCTTCTGCTGAGAATCAACACTAACTTCTTCTCTGGCGTTCTACTGAGACCCAACACTAACTTCTTCTCTGGCCTTCTGCTGAGAACCAACACAAACTTCTTCTCTGGCGTTCAGCTGAGAACCAACACTAAATTCTTCTTCTGGCGTTCAGCTGAGACCCAACACTAACTTTTTCTCTGGCCTTTTGATGAGAACCAACACTAACTTTTTCTCTGGCCTTTTGATGAGAACCAACACTAACTTTTTCTCTGGCCTTCTGCTGAGAACCAACACTTAACTTCTTCTCTGGCCTTCTGCTGAGAACCAACACTTAACTTCTTCTCTGGCCTTCTGCTGAGAACCAACACTAACTTTTTCTCTAGCTTTCTGCTGAGAACCGACACTAACTTCTTCTCTGGCGTTCAGCTGAGAACCAACACTAAATTATTCTTCTGGCGTTCAGCTGAGAACCAGCACTAAATTCTTCTTCTCTGGCGTTCAGCTGAGAACCAACACTAACTTTTTCTCTGGCCTTTTGCTGAGAACCAACACTAACTTCTTCTCTGGCCTTTTGGTGAGAACCAACACTAACTTCTTCTCTGGCCTTTTGGTGAGAACCAACACTAACTTTTTTTCTGGCCTTTTGATGAGAACCAACACTAACTTTTTCTCTGACCTTTTGATGAGAACCAACACTAACTTTTTCTCTGGCCTTTTGATGAGAACCAACACTAACTTTTTCTCTGGCCTTTTGATGAGAACCAACACTAACTTTTTCTCTGACCTTCTGCTGTGAACCAACACTTAACTTCTTCTCTGGCGTTCTGCTGAGAACCAACACTAAATTCTTCTTCTAGCGTTCAGCTGAGAACCAACACTAACTTCTTCTCTGGCCTTTTGGTGAGAACCAACACTAACTTTTTCTCTGGCCTTTTGATGAGAACCAACACTAACTTTTTCTCTGGCCTTTTGGTGAGAACCAACACTAACTTCTTCTCTGGCCTTTTGGTGAGAACCAACACTAACTTTTTCTCTGGCCTTTTGATGAGAACCAACACTAACTTTTTCTCTGGCGTTCAGCTGAGAACCAACACTAAATTCTTCTTCTGGCGTTCAGCTGAGAACCAGCACTAACTTTTTCTCTGGCCTTTTGATGAGAACCAACACTAACTTTTTCTCTGGCCTTTTGATGAGAACCAACACTAACTTTTTCTCTGGCCTTTTGATGAGAACCAACACTAACTTTTTCTCTGACCTTTTGATGAGAACCAACACTAACTTTTTCTCTGGCCTTTTGATGAGAACCAACACTAACTTTTTCTCTGACCTTTTGATGAGAACCAACACTAACTTTTTCTCTGACCTTTTGATGAGAACCAACACTAACTTTTTCTCTGGCCTTCTGCTGAGAACCAACACTAACTTCTTCTCTGGCCTTCTGCTGAGAACCAACACTAACTTCTTCTCTGGCCTTCTGCTGAGAACCAACACTAACTTCTTCTCTGGCCTTCTGCTGAGAACCAACACTAACTTCTTCTCTGGCCTTCTGCTGAGAACCAACACTAACTACTTCTCTGGCCTTCTGCTGAGAAGCAACACTAACTTCTTCTCTGGCCTTCTGCTGAGAACCAACACTAACTTCTTCTCTGGCCTTCTGCTGAGAACCAACACTAACTTCTTCTCTGGCCTTCTGCTGAGAACCAACACTAACTACTTCTCTGGCCTTCTGCTGAGAAGCAACACTAACTTCTTCTCTGGCCTTCTGCTGAGAAGCAACACTAACTACTTCTCTGGCCTTCTGCTGAGAAGCAACACTAACTTCTTCTCTGGCCTTCTGCTGAGAAGCAACACTAACTTATTCTTCTCTGGCGTTCAGCTGAGAACCAACACTAACTACTTCTCTGGCCTTCTGCTGAGAAGCAACACTAACTTCTTCTCTGGCCTTCTGCTGAGAACCAACACTAACTACTTCTCTGGCCTTCTGCTGAGAACCAACACTAACTTCTTCTCTGGCCTTCTGCTGAGAAGCAACACTAACTTCTTCTCTGGCCTTCTGCTGAGAAGCAACACTAACTTATTCTTCTCTGGCGTTCAGCTGAGAACCAACACTAACTACTTCTCTGGCCTTCTGCTGAGAACCAACACTAACTTCTTCTCTGGCCTTCTGCTGAGAAGCAACACTAACTTCTTCTCTGGCCTTCTGCTGAGAACCAACACTAACTTCTTCTCTGGCCTTCTGCTGAGAACCAACACTAACTTCTTCTCTGGCCTTCTGCTGAGAACCAACACTAACTTCTTCTCTGGCCTTCTGCTGAGAACCAACACTAACTTCTTCTCTGGCCTTCTGCTGAGAACCAACACTAACTTCTTCTCTGGCCTTCTGCTGAGAACCAACACTAACTTCTTCTCTGGCCTTCTGCTGAGAAGCAACACTAACTTCTTCTCTGGCCTTCTGCTGAGAACCAACACTAACTTCTTCTCTGGCCTTCTGCTGAGAACCAACACTAACTACTTCTCTGGCCTTCTGCTGAGAACCAACACTAACTTCTTCTCTGGCCTTCTGCTGAGAACCAACACTAACTTCTTCTCTGGCCTTCTGCTGAGAACCAACACTAACTTCTTCTCTGGCCTTCTGCTGAGAACCAACACTAACTACTTCTCTGGCCTTCTGCTGAGAAGCAACACTAACTTCTTCTCTGGCCTTCTGCTGAGAACCAACACTAACTACTTCTCTGGCCTTCTGCTGAGAAGCAACACTAACTACTTCTCTGGCCTTCTGCTGAGAACCAACACTAACTTCTTCTCTGGCCTTCTGCTGAGAACCAACACTAACTTCTTCTCTGGCCTTCTGCTGAGAACCAACACTAACTTCTTCTCTGGCCTTCTGCTGAGAACCAACACTAACTTCTTCTCTGGCCTTCTGCTGAGAACCAACACTAACTACTTCTCTGGCCTTCTGCTGAGAAGCAACACTAACTTCTTCTCTGGCCTTCTGCTGAGAACCAACACTAACTACTTCTCTGGCCTTCTGCTGAGAACCAACACTAACTACTTCTCTGGCCTTCTGCTGAGAACCAACACTAACTTCTTCTCTGGCCTTCTGCTGAGAACCAACACTAACTTCTTCTCTGGCCTTCTGCTGAGAACCAACACTAACTTCTTCTCTGGCCTTCTGCTGAGAACCAACACTAACTACTTCTCTGGCCTTCTGCTGAGAACCAACACTAACTTCTTCTCTGGCCTTCTGCTGAGAACCAACACTAACTACTTCTCTGGCCTTCTGCTGAGAAGCAACACTAACTTATTCTTCTCTGGCGTTCAGCTGAGAACCAACACTAACTACTTCTCTGGCCTTCTGCTGAGAACCAACACTAACTACTTCTCTGGCCTTCTGCTGAGAACCAACACTAACTTCTTCTCTGGCCTTCTGCTGAGAACCAACACTAACTACTTCTCTGGCCTTCTGCTGAGAAGCAACACTAACTTATTCTTCTCTGGCGTTCAGCTGAGAACCAACACTAACTACTTCTCTGGCCTTCTGCTGAGAACCAACACTAACTTCTTCTCTGGCCTTCTGCTGAGAACCAACACTAACTTCTTCTCTGGCCTTCTGCTGAGAACCAACACTAACTACTTCTCTGGCCTTCTGCTGAGAAGCAACACTAACTACTTCTCTGGCCTTCTGCTGAGAAGCAACACTAACTACTTCTCTGGCCTTCTGCTG
>NC_090766.1:10628684-10631184 GCF_036898095.1 Palaemon carinicauda | reverse complement strand
AAATTGCAAGCCAATAAAAGGAGGAGGATTTCGTTCTTTGTTATTATTATTATTATTATTATTATTATTATTATTATTATTATTATTAGCTAAGCTACATCCCAAATTGGAAAAACAGGATGCTGTAATCCCAAGGGCTCCAACAGGGAAAATGTACTCTATTATTATTATTATTATTATTATTATTATTATTATTATTAGCTAAGCTACAACCTTAGTTGGAAAAACAGGATGCTATAAGCCCAAGGGCTTCAACAGGGAAAAAAT
The DNA here is from genome assembly GCF_036898095.1 of Palaemon carinicauda. Taxonomy (NCBI): domain Eukaryota; kingdom Metazoa; phylum Arthropoda; class Malacostraca; order Decapoda; family Palaemonidae; genus Palaemon; species Palaemon carinicauda. The sequence continues at coordinate 10,630,917 of NC_090766.1, read as the reverse complement.
AGCCTAGTGAGGAAAGGAAACATGGAAATAAACTACAAGAGAAGTTTTGAACAATTGAAATAGATAATTTTTATAAGGAAAGGAAATAAGGAATTAAATAAATTACAAGAGAATTATGAACAATTGAAATAACATATTTTAGGAAGAGTAACCATTAAAACGGATCTTTCATATATAAACTATAAGTGAAAAGAGGTAGAATAGTTAGAAAAGGGAAGAGAAATAAGTTAGAATTGTTAGAAAAAGGGAAAGAAATAAGTTAGATTAGTTGGAGCAGGGAAGAGAAATGAGATAGAATAGTTGGAAAAGGGAAGAGAAATAAGTTAGAATTGTTAGAAAAAGGAAAAGAAATAAGTTGGAATAGTTGGAGCAGGGAAGAGAAATAAGATAGAATAGTTAAAAAAGGGAAGAGAAATAAGTTAGAATTGTTAGAAAAAGGAAAAGAAATAAGTTGGAATAGTTGGAGCAGGGAAGAGAAATAAGATAGAATAGTTAGAAAAAGGGAAGAGAAATAAGATAGAATAGTTAGAAAAAGGGAAGAGAAATAAGATAGAATAGTTAGAAAAAGGGAAGAGAAATAAGATAGAATAGTTAGAAAAAGGGAAGAGAAATAAGATAGAATAGTTAGAAAAAGGGAAGAGAAATAAGATAGAATAGTTAGAAAAAGGGAAGAGAAATAAGATAGAATGGTTAGAAAGGGGAAGAGATTCAAGTTAGAAAAGGGGAAATAAGTTAGTATAGTTAGAAAAAGGGGAGAGAAATAAGTTAGAATATTTAGAAAAGGAAGATAAATAAGATAGAATAGTTAGAAAAGGGAAAAGAAATAAGTTAGAATAGTTGGAGCAGGGAAGAGAAATAAGATGGAATAGTTGGAAAAGGGAAGAGAAATAACTTAGAAGTAAGTTAAAATAGTAAGAAAGGTTAGGAAAGAGGAAATAAGTTGGGATAGTTAGAAAAGGGAAGAGAAACAAGTTAGAATAGTTAGAAAAAAGAAGAGAAATAAGTTAGAACAGTTAGAAAAGGGAAGATGAATAAGATAGAATAGTTAGAAAAGGGAAGAATTCGTTCCTCCTCTCGAGGTATTTCGTCAGCTTTCAAACGCACACGGAGTCAAGGCTGAAGGGGTGACTCCGTATCCAGGTCAGATCGGCGATTCCATATGTGGTCAAATGTCTTCATAATCACGATTAGATAACAATCCTAAAAGGATTCGAGCTTAGAGGGACGTCTGATTCGTGGTTTCCAATCGGTTAGCCATTTTGAAATAGTCGAAGACACTTTAGGATTGTAAAATTCTGACCATTTATGGTATGTGAGGAGGAGGAGGAGGACTGGGTTGTGAGGGAGGGCATTGGGTAGAGGAGGGCATCGTAAGCAAGGAGAGAGAGAGAGAGAGAGAGAGAGAGAGAGAGAGAGAGAGAGAGAGAGAGAGAGAGAGAGAGAGAGAGAGAGAGAAAGGGGAGGAGTCTTGGCGGTTTGGTATTGTGGGTATACCGAGCGGTTTGTGCGTTTGGATAGGAGGTCTGGAAGTCTGGAAGTGTTTCAGTGGTCTGGAGCCTATGGTAGAGACAACATCAACCGGCTGGAACCTGCGTCCACGGAGACACTGTAGTGCCATATACCCCGTGCCCAGGTAAGCGACGACGGGGCATCATATACCCTAATGAAGAAGTTATTTTGTTCTATGTACCTTTTTCATCTTGACATTCTCCTCTACGACTTAAAATGAAAAACCATTAATGCTGTTTTTTTTCGTGTTTTGTTCCAGATATTGGGACGTTCTAAAAGAAACTATATTCTTCCTGGAAGGACTTATACTGGATTACTTCAAGACAGCCATTCGTACCCAGTGTAATATGATATATGCGACAGTGAATATGTAAAACTTGTGAAGTGAGTCTTGGCTTATAAAATTTGATCAAGAGTAAAATAAGAGAAAAAATAGATTGAAACATATAAAAATGGCGAAAACGGAAAACGAAGTTGCAGCCGAGAACGAGAGAAAGGAAGTGGACAGCAATAATAACAGTGACAATAACACTTGCAATAAAGAATGTGATAACGCCAAGGCTACGCCGGGCAAATACCAGCTACGGCCTCGCTCCCTTCAGTCACGGCGCCGTAGCGACAGCGAGTGGAGTTTTCACGAGCCCCTGAGACAGAAGCGCCCTCCGCCTCTGTCCAGATACCGAAGGAAGACGGCCAACGCCAGGGAGAGGTACCGCATGCGGCA
>NC_090766.1:10623684-10626184 GCF_036898095.1 Palaemon carinicauda | reverse complement strand
ACTTATAAATCTGGAGAGCAGGAGGAAGAAAGTGTTCGGGGGGGGGGGAGTTCAAATTGAAGATATAGTGTACTTTCATAACTTTAAATTGTGATTCATGAAAATAGAAATTGAATATAAGTATTTTGAAAAAAATTAATTCAAATAAATATGTTTTTTATAAATGTCAGTTATAATGTGTACTGATATGAGTATTATAAAAAATGAACTGAAATACTTTATGTTTTTTATGAATGTCAGTTATAATGTGTACTGATATGATGAGTAATATAAAAAAATTACTGAAATACTTGTTTTTTAATGAATGTCAGTTATATTGTGTACCGATATTATGTCTATAACTTGTGATTTATGAACGTATAACTTGAACATAAGTATTTTCTTATAGAATTTAAATCAAATACTTATTTTTTATGAATATCAGTTATCTGTACTCCTATAAAAAGATGATTTAAAAAAAACTCAAATACTTATGTTTTTTATGAATATCAGTTATGTGTACTGATATTAAAAGATAACTTAAATAAATAAAACTCAAATACTTATGTCTATGAATATCAGTTATGTGTACTGATATTAAAAGATAACTTAAATAAATAGAACTCAAATACTTATGTTTTTTATTAATATCAGTTATGTGTACTGATATAAAAAAGATAACAATAAATAAAACTCAAATACTTATGTTTTTTTATGAATATCAGTTATGTGTACTGATTAAAAAAGATAACTTAAAAAAACTCAAATACTTATGTCTATGAATTTCAGTTATGTGTACTGATATAAAAAGATAACTTGAATAAATAAAACTCAAATACTTATGTCTTTATGAATATCAGTTATGTGTACTGATATAAAAAGATAACTTAAATAAATAAAACTCAAATACTTATGTTTTTTATGAATATCAGTTATGTGTACTGATATAAAAAAGATGACTTAAATAAATATAACTCAAATACTTATGTTTTTCTATGAATATCAGTTATGCGTACTGATATTAAAAGATGACTTAAATAAATAAAACTCAAATACTTATGTTTTTTATGAGTATCAGTTATGTGTACTGATATAAAAAGATAACTTAAGTAAGACTTATTAATTTATATAATTAAATAAAAGAATACTGAATGAAGATGTAATTTATGAAGACACCAAGGTCAACCTTAACTTATTTATATAGAAGAGTCATGTTTGCCTCTGATTGTTACTGTACATAAAAGAAAACCAATTTTGGGGATAAGATTATGTTTGTAGACTTAGTTCGTGAGGTTAATAATTATGAATATTGTCGAGTGATATTAAAGTACTTTGTTTATCTGTTTGTATCTTTATCCTTATACAGCATGTAAAAAATAAACGGTAAAAGTTTTAATGACATCCAAGAAGGTAATGTATAGAGAAGAAAAGGTTTTGTTTTACGTTTATATATCGTTTCCCCAGTATGTTTTCCCCACCCAAAACCCCCGAGTTCCCACTGGGGGTCCCCCATTATTGTATTATATATATATATATATATATATTATATATATATATATATATATATATATATATATATATATATATATATATATATATATATATATATATATATATATATATATATATATTCCTGAAACTATTCATTTGCGACGGGAACGAGTGTCATTTTCGAAGAGAGCGTAATTTTTCCTTAAGAAAAAGTAGTTTTTTCCTAGGTTACATTGCCCTGTAATACAGTAAAATAATACCAAATAAACAAAGGGAAGTTTAGCTGAACTATACGTTTTACTTGGTTTAATTTCCTGATAAACTATTTGTTCTAAAAAGACTTAATTTGAAATAAGACTTAATTTTATGAAAATTGGGTGTATTTATTTAATTTGTGTGTATAAGGGGAACTGTGCATTTCTTTCAAAATGTTATCTAGTTGCTGAAATGTGTGTTTTACGTGGTTTAATTTTCTGATGAACTAGTTTTTTTCAAAACACTTAATCTATAATAAGACTTACTCTTATGATAATTTTGTGTATGTAATATGAGTGTATAATTTAATTCATCCATTCATTTTTCATCGGTTCCAGCTGCTATAAATTTGTGGAACACACAAGAATCTTATGAAAATTGGGTGAATTTATTTAATTTGAGTGTATAATATAATTCATTCATTAATTTTTCATCTGTTTCAGCTGCTATAATTTCCTTGAACCCACAATAATTTTATGTAAATTAGGTGTATTTATTTAATTTTGCGTGTATATTATAATTCATTCATTAATTTTCATCTGTTTCAGCTGCTATAATTTCATGGAATCCACAATAATGCTTAAAACATCACCTCAAATTGTTTTGTTTTCATTTTAACATAAATTTAAAGTAAAGGGAATTTATGATATACATTTTAATGTATTTTCCTTAGATTAATATCTTTTTGCCTTTTTTATCTTGCTTTTTGACTGTGGATTTTAGTAAGTCATTTCGTTTTCCATTACTCTTACAATCATCCAATCTACATTTGTGC
>NC_090766.1:10617402-10623184 GCF_036898095.1 Palaemon carinicauda | reverse complement strand
TACACAAACCTTAAGCCTTTGTGGCTGACTCCACCTCTTCGAACCGTTTGACAAGCAGGTTCGACAACCGGGTTCGACGAACCTCTAGTCTTGGGTAGTGCCATAGCCATTGTACCATGGTCTTTCACCGTCTTGGGTTAGAGTGGTCTAGCCAGAGGGTACACAAACCTTAAGCATTGGTGGCTGACTCCCACCTCTTCGAACCGCTTGACAAGCAGGTTCGACAACCGGGTTCGACGAACCTCTAGTCTTGGGTAGTGCCATAGCTGTGGTACCATGGTCTTTCACCGTCTTGGGTTAGAGTTTTCTAGCTAGAGGGTACGCAAACCTTAAGCATTTGTGGCTGACTCCACCTCTTCGAACCGTTTGACAAGGAGGTTCGACAACCGGGTTCGACGAACCTCTAGTCTTGGTAGAGCCATAGCCGTTGTACCATGGTCTTTCACCATCTTGGGTTAGAGTTGTCTAGCCAGAGGGTACACAAACCTTAAGCATTTGGGGCTGACTCCACCTCTTCGAACCGTTTGACAAGGTGGTTCGACAACCGGGTTCGACGAACCTCTAGTCTTGGGTAGTGCCATAGCCATTGTACCTTGGTCTTTCACCGTCTTGGGTTAGAGTTGTCTAGCCAGAGGGTACAGAAACCTTAAGCATTTGTGGCTGACTCCACCTCTTCGAACCGTTTGACAAGCAGGTTCGACAACCGGGTTCGACGAACCTCTAGTCTTGGGTAGTGCCATAGCCTCTGTACCATGGTCTTTCACCGTCTTCGGTTAGAGTTCTCTTGTCTGAGGGTACAGAAACCTCAAGCCTTTGTGGGTGACTCCACCTCTTCGAACCGCTTGAACAAGCAGGTTCGACAACCGGGTTCGACAACCAGGTTCGACAACCAGGTTCGACGAACCGTTCGACCGTTTAAAATCCGGCCTAAGACCGGTTCCTAACAAACAAGTCCGATCCAAAGAGCTTTACTGTCCAGCTTCCTCTCGTCTCTATGACCTGATTTGAAGCGAAACTGATTGAGAAACCAGGCTATAAAATAGATGTTTATTGATTTGCATTCTTATAAGAGCGAGACACTTATTGCATGTACAAGGTGTCCCGCTGGCTGGATCTAAAGCCCCTCTTAAGGATGAATGGGCGCTTGGGTGGGGTAGGAATTGGTCATATTCTCTCTCTCTCTCTCTCTCTCCTCTCTCTCTCTCTCTCTCTCTACGTCCATATGTTTCAGTTTCAATGAATTGCTCGATCAAAATTTGAGAATTTATTATCATCAAGATTTTGGGACAAGAGAAATTCTTAGGTATTGATGTTTCTCTCTCTCTCTCTCTCTCTCTCTCTCTCTCTCTCTCTCTTTGTATGTTTCAGTTATTTAACTTCCTGATTTGGGGACAAAAGAAATTCTTAGCTTTTAATGCTTTTCAACTCTCTCTCTCTCTCTCTCTCTCCTCTCTCTCTCTCTCTATATATATATATATATATATATAATATATATATATATATATATATATATATTTCAATTGATTTGAGAAGAAGAATTCTCAGAAATTGATGCTTTATAATTCTCTTAATTAATGACCATGAATGGCAGAGGCAACGGACAGTGACATTTTCCTATCAAGCAGGACAATGCCCTAGAGACTGACCATATATACATATGATCAGCGCCCAAGCCCCTTCTCCACCTAAGCTAGGACCAAGGAGAGCCAGGCAATGGCTGGTGATGACTCAGCAGATAGATCTATGAGCTCCCCCAAACACCCCCCAGCCCCTATCCTTAGCTCACAAGGATGGTGAGGTTGCAACTACCAAAGAAACTAACGAGCATTAGCGGGACTCGAACCCCAGCTTTACGTTCACCAGTCAGGCACGTTACCACATTGGCCACCACAACCCTAGATTTAAAGATTAGCGAAGAAATTTGTTTATAACAAAAACTATCTTCAGAAAAACACTTGCTCGCTCTTTTAATTTTCTGATGTGACCCATAACCTGTCCCATCAGAATGCCTTGACGCATTTCAGGTTTTTAATTGTCGAATTATGATGGTGCTGCTAATTTCGCTAATTTGTGGTGGCCGATGTGGTAACATCCTTGATTGGTAAACCCCAGACTAGGGTTCGAGTCCCGCTCAAAACTCCTTAGTTCCTTTGGTTGCTGAAACCTCACCATCCTTGTGAACTAGGGATAGGGGGATTTAGGGGAAGCCTATAGGTCTATCTGCTGGGTCATCAGCAGCCATTACCTTGGCCCTCTTTCGTCCTAGCTTGGGTAGAGGGGAGGCTTGAGCGCTGATCATATGTATATATGGTCATTCTCTAGGGCAGTGTCCTGTTCGATAGGGCAATGTCACTGTCCCTTGCTCCTGCCATTCATGAGTGGTCTTTAAACCTTCAAGTGGCCGTGAGCTCATACACGGATAGTGTCTGTCTTAATTTGGTGTTCTTCTCTCAAAGTGCTGAACAGAAACCGGCTGTGTTGTTGTGAATAGAGAACTATACTAAATTTTTTTAAATTTTTTCCAATGAGGCGCATTTGCACTGACTCGCAGCGGTGCATTTTTAGCTCGGAAAATTTTCCTGCTCTCTGATTGGTCAGAATTATCTTGTCCAACCAATCAGCGATCAGGCAACGTTTTCCGAGCTAAAGGGGGTACCCGTGCGAGTCGGTGCAAATCTGCCTAACTAAAAAAACTTTTACTGTAGTAACTATTATTTGTATAATTTAACGCACACATGTACATACATACGCGCATATATAGGTTAGTAGGTTGGCCAGGGCACCAGCCACCCGTTGAGATACTACCGCTAGAGTAGTTATTGGGTTCTTTGACTGGCCAGACAGTATTACATTGGAGCCTTTTCTCTAGTTACGGTTCACTTTCCCTTTGCCTACACATACACCGGATAGTCTGGCCTATTCTTTACATATTCTCCTCTCTCCTCATACGCCTGGACAACACTGAGATTACTAAACAATTCTTCTTCACCCATGGGGTTACTGCGCTGTAATTGTTCAGTGGCCACTTTCCTTTAGGTAAGGGTAGAAGAGACTCTTTAGCTATGGTAAGCAGCTCTTCAAGGAGAGGGACACTCCAAAATCAAACTAATGTTCTTTAGTCTAGGGGTACTGCCATAGCCTCTGTACCTTGGTCTTCCACTGTCTTGAGTTAGAGTTTTCTTGCTTGAGAGTACACTCGGGCACGCTGATCTATCTTTTTTTTTTTTCTTAATTTGTTAAAGTTTTTATATTTTCATATAGGAAATATTTATTTTAATGTTGTTACTGTTCTTAAAAGATTTCATTTCACCTTTTTCCTTTCCTCACCGGGCTATTTTCTATTTAGGAGCCCCTGGGCTTATAGCAACCTTCTTTACCAACTAGGGTTGTAGCCTAGCAAGTAATAATATTAATTATATTAGTTATGACTATTATTTGTAGAATTTAACGCACACATGTACATACAGACGCACACACACATATACTGTATATATACAGTATATAGTATATATATATATATATATAGGTATAATATATATATATATATATATATATATATACACTGTCTATCTGAATGGGGATACCTTAACGTGGTTTCGTTTTGCAGTGAGCGATCAGGTAAAAGTATCCCACCATCACCAATTTCACTGACCAGACCAGCGTGGTATTGAAATTTGTCCAAACCCCCAGACCGAGGACTATACTGTATTTGTCGTTGTTGTTGTTGTTGTTGTTGTTGTTGATATCTATCTATTAATATTATATATGTATATATGCGTGTATGTCTGTTTATGTTTCTCTCCAACAAGACAAAGTAACATTGAAAAATAGACAAACCAATAATATACGCAGACTTCAACACAAATTGGCGCCAGTAAAGAGAGAGAGAGAGAGAGAGAGAGAGAAGAGAGAGAGAGAGAGAGAAATTTTCTGGCCTTCAAAATCGAGATTTGCAATTAGCTCTGGGTATATTGGACCCATAAATCATAAGTGTGATTTAAGAGGGAGATACAGAAAACGGGGTATAGAAAACGGGAAGCTTAGGGTTCAGGTTCGTGCGAACTTTAAAGAAAGTGACTGGAACAAGATTTGTGGTATATTAGGAAGAATGTAATAAGCTTCTTTTTTTTTTTTCACTTGGCCATAATTAACTTGTCGATGCGCCTCTGCAAGTTGAAGACCAATAAAGAGATTCCGAGTTAGGAAAAAAAAAAAAAAAAAAAAAAAAAAAAAAAAAAAAAACTTCAGTCAACACAAACATTATTACCTTACATGAAATTACAAAATAGGGTACCCATGAATACTAAGTACAGTATTACAAAGGAAAGCATAGATTAAAACTGAGGGATAAGCTTTAATAATTTCATAAAATGTTTGTCAAGAATATTTCTATTATTACCACCGCCAACGAAGTTGGAAGGAGGTTATGTTTTTACCCATTTTTGTGTGTGTGTGTGTGGTTTTTGAACAGCCTTCTGACCACAATTTTAATCGTAGAGTAATAAAACTTGCAGGGATTAACTTTTATATGAAAAGCTGGAAAGGATTAAATTTTGGAAGGGTCAAGGACAAAGGTCAAGCAAATGTTTGTGTTAAGAATATTTCTCTTATTACCTCCGCCAACGAAGTTGGAAGGAGGTTATGTTTTTACCCGTGTTTGTGTGAGTGTGTGCGTGTTTGTTTGTGAACAGCTTCCTGGCCACAATTTTAATCGTAGAGTAATGAAACTTGCAAGAATTAACTGTTATGTAAAAGTCTGGAAAGGATTAAATTTTGGAAGGTCAAGGACAAAGGTCAAGCAAATGTTTGAGTTAAGAATATTTCTCGTATTACCTCCGCCAACGAAGTTGGAAGGAGGTTATGTTTTTACCCCTGATTGTGTGTGTGTGCGCACGCGTGTTTGTTTGTGAACAGCCTCCAGACCACAATTTTAATCGCAGAATAATGAAACTTGCAAGAATGAACTGTTATGTAAAAATTTGGAAAGGATCAAATTTTGGAAGGTCAAGGTCACGATCAATCAAAAAATGTCCAATTCTCGTAATCAGACCTGAGTTTGGACATCGTTGTCACAGAGACTTTAAAATTGCTTCATATTTGAGTGCATGAAAATCCACGCCAATTAATAAAAGTTAAGGTCAAGGGTCAAGGTTAAGGTAGAGCAAATGGTCGAGAAATAAGCTGCCGTGGTGGAGATCTGCGCTCTACTGAGTGCCCCTCTAGTTGTTAAATTTATGGGATAGGGACTTAGCCCAGAAGAAGCAACGTAGCTCAATGTTCCAATACTCGGATCACGTTTGCTGGTCCGTGGATCGCTTTCTACCTCTCTGTGATGCACTGAAGTGAAAAGGTTTATCGTCTGATAAGTGTAAAGGGTTATCATCTGATAAATGAGTAAGATTGAGAGAGCGAGATCAGCAGCCTTATTTCTTCAAGAGTTACTGAGAATCCAAAGACAGCTCCAGAACAAACCAACTTTATTTAGAGACATCACAAGTATTTAAAGGCCCCTTTAGGGTTGTGGTGGCCGATGTGGTAACATCCCTGACTGGTAAATGCCAGACTAGGGTTCTAGTCCCGCTCAAACTCGTTAATTCCTTTGGTCGCTGCAACCTCACCATCCTTGTGAGCTAAGGATGGGGGTTGGGGGAGCCTATAGGTCTACCTGCTGAGTCATCAGCAGCCATTGCCTGGCCCTCTTGGTCCTAGCTTGGATGGAGAGGGGCCTTGAGCGATGATAATCCGTATATATGGTCAGTCTCAGGGGCATTGTCCCTGCTTG
>NC_090766.1:10597402-10607402 GCF_036898095.1 Palaemon carinicauda | reverse complement strand
TGGTTTCTTATTTTCTTTCCTCGCCAGGCTATTTTTCCCTGTTGGAGCCCTTGGGGTTATAGCATCCGGCTCTTCCAACTAGGGGTGTAGCTTAACTACTATTACTACAACTAGGGGTAGGGGAGGGGGTGTTTGGTTGGGGGGGGGGGTCTGGTCTGTGTTAGAGTCATGAAGAATGTCTATTTTCTTATTTCCTTTCCTCATTAGGCTATTTTTCCCTGCTGGAGCCCTTGGGCTTATAGTATCCTGCTCTTCCAACTGAGGATTTAGCTTAGCTACTATTACTACAACTACTACTACTAATAATAATAATAATAATAATAATAATAATGATAGTAATGCAGAAGAAGAAAGTTGGCTGGGGGGGAGGGGAGGGGGTGTGTTTGGGGGAGGGGAGATTTTTGGGTCTGGCCTTGGGGGGGTTTAGAGTCATGAAGAATGTCAGTTTTCTTAATTCCTTTCCTCACTAGGCTATTTTTCCCTTCTGGAGCCCTTGGGCTTAAAGCATCCTGCTTATCCAACTAGGGGTGTAGGTTAGCTACTATTACTACTACTACTACTACTACTAATAATAATAATAATAATAATAATGATAATAATAATGATGATAATAGTAATGCAGAAGAAGAAAGTTGGCAGGGGGAGGGGAGGGGAGTGTTTGGGGGGGGTGTCTGGTGTGGGGGTTAGAGTCATGAAGAATGTCTGTTTTCTTAATTCCTTTCCTCACTAGGCTATTTTTCCCTGTTGGAGCCCTTGGGTTTATAGCATCCTGCTTTTCCAACTAGGGGTGTAGCTTAGCTACTGTTACTACTACTACTATTAATAATGATAATAAAAATAGTGATAATGATAGTAATGTAGAAGAAGAAAGTTGGCTGGGGGGAGGGGAGGGGGGGGGGTGTTTGAGGGGGGTCTGGTCTGGGGGGGGTAGAGTCATGAAGAATGTCTGTTTTCTTAATTCCTTTCCTCACTAGGCTATTTTTCCCTGTTGGAGCCCTTGGGTTTATAGCATCCTGCTTTTCCACCTAAGGATGTAGCTTAACTACTACTACTACTACTACTACTACTACTAATAATAATAATAATAATAATAATAATAATAATAATAATAATAATAATCTGAATTGACATTGTAATACCCCGTCAAGAGACTTGCAAAGAATGTACCCTCTAGGGCATAGTAAACGTACCCACATCCAATCAATTTTCATATGATTTACCCACATTGAATTCGCCCGCTAAAGAAAGTATACCCACCTAAATTGCCTTCACTAGAACATACCCACATCTAATATATTTCCATATTTGCCCACATTAAAATTACCTTAAAACGGTTGTGGTGACCCTGACTGGTGATCGCCAGACTGGGGTTCGAGTCCAGCTCAAACTCGTTAGTTCCTTTTGGTCGCTGCAACCTCACCATCGTTGTGAGCTAAGGATGGGGAGTTTGAGTCATCAGTAGCCATTGCCTGGCCCTCCTTTGTCCTAGCTTGGTGTAGATGGGCTTGAGTGCTGATCATACGTATATATGATCAGTCTCTAGGGCATTGTCCTGTTTGGTAGAGCAATGTCACTGTCCCTTGCCTCTGCCATTCATGAGCGGCCTTTGAACCTCTAAAGAAGGTATACCTATAGTCAATTCTTTTTAGTAAGGCAGATTTGCACCGACTCGCAGGGATGCCCTTATAGCTTGGAAAAATTTCCTGGTCGCTAATTGGTTGGACAAGATAAATCTAACCAATCAAATAACCTGAAACTTTTCCGAGCTAAAGGGGCACCGGAGCGGGTCAGTGCAAATGCGCCTCATAAAAAAAATTGAGTATAGTAAAATTTAGGTAGGGGTCAGTGCAAATACGCCTCATTAAGAAAAAATGAGTATAGTTAAATTTACTTCTCAATAAACGAGTCTATATCCAATGAGCTCCAGAAGACGTAAGCACATCCTTCAAATAACTTGCATTCAATAGACTTTCATATATACCCAAACGCAAAACGAACTCCAGATGATATATGCTTAGACCAAGACGACTTGAGACGACTACCCACATTCATTAGACCTCCAAACCCAGCGTACTTCTCCTCCATCAAAGACCAATATATTGGAGGCGACACTGTCGTTCTGTACCCCCCCCCCCCTCCCCGCCAAAGGGCACTCGGGCCAAATTGATATAATTTATGGCTGGGGTTATTACAGTGAAATATAGCCGGCGTATTGAGACCTCTTTACGAAATTATCTCTTGCGGGGCTTATTTTTCAACGTATCTTTTTTTTTTTTTTTTTTTTTTTTTTTTTTTTTTTTTTTTTTTTTTTTTTTTTTTGCATTATAATCTCTTTAAGGTTGGTATCCTGTCATCATCATCATCATCATCATCATCATCTCCACCTACGTCTATTGACACAAAGGGCCTCGGTTAGATTTCGCCAGTCGTCTGAATCTTGAGCTTTTAATTAAATCACTTCTCCATTCATCATCATCTCTTACTTCGCGCTTCATAGTCCTCAGCCACGTAGTCCTGGATCTTCCACCTCTTCTAGGTAGTAGGTTGGCCAGGGCACCAGCCGCCCGTTGAGATACTACCGCTAGAGAGTTATGGGGTACTTTGACCGGCCAGACAATACTACATTGGATCCTTCTCTCTGGTTACGGTTCTTTCCCCTAGCCTACACAGACACCGAATAGTCTGGCCTATTCTATACAGATTCTCCTCTGTCCTCATACATCTGACAACAATGAGATTACCAAACAATTCTTCTTCACTCAAGGGATTAAATACTAGACTATAATTGTTCAGTGGCTACTTTCCTCTTGGTAAGGGTAGAAGAGACTCTTTAGCTATGGCAAGCAGCTTTTCTAGGCGAAGGACACTCCAATATCAAACCATTGTTCTCTAGTCTTGGGTAGTGCCATAGCCTTTGTACCATGGTATTCCACTGTCTTGGGTTAGAGTTCTCTTCCTGGAGGGTCCACTCGGTCACTCTTTTCTATCAGGTTTCTCTTCCTCTTGTTTTGTTAAAGTTTTCATAGTTTGTATGGGAGATATTTCTTTTAATGTTGCTATTGTTCTTGAAATATTTTTATTTTTACTTGTTTCCTTTCCTCACTGGGCTATTTTCCCTGTTGGGACCCCTGGACTCGTAGCATCCTGCTTTTCCTAATATGGTTGTAGCTTAGCATTTAATAATAATAATAATAATAATAATAATAATAATAATAATAGTGCCTTGTGGAGCCCAGTTAAACGTTTGGTGAACTAATCTCTCTTGGGGAGTTCAAAGAGCATGTCCAAACCATCTCCATTTACCCCCTGGTTAAAGTATAAATTTATTTTTTTTCCCCTTCATCAGAGCAAACGTTTTAATCTTATATTAATCTTTCTATTTTGCCTAGTTTATTATTGTTATTTTCTTGTCATCCTAATAACCTAATCATTCACTTTCTTTGTGTTTCCTTTGATCCAATAAAATCTTATATTTCTTTTGCTACTTTGTCCAGTTTATTATTATCTTCTTGACCTCCTAATAACACATTCATTCACTCTCTTTGTTTCTCTTCGGATGCACTATTATCGAATAATTACTGTTATCATATATGTGATAAATATTTTTCTAATTGATATCTTCTTTTTTTCTCCTTTCCAAATCTTATTCTATTTGTTTTTATTTTATCTTTATTATATTATATTTTATTATGCTTTTTCCACTGCTCACTGTATATAACTATAGTCAATTCTTTTTAGCGAGGCAGATTTGCAGCTCGGAAACGTTTCCTGATCGCTGATTGGTTGGACAAGATAATTCTAACCAATTAGATGGCAGGAAACTTTTCTGAGCTAAAAGGGCACGGCTGCAGCGCGCTGCGAGTCGGTGTAAATGCGCCTCATTAAAAGAAATTGAGTATAGTTTACCCGAGCTGTCAAAAATGACGTCTGAATATTCAGATGGAAATGCACACACACGCACAAACACACACACACAAACACACACACACACACATTCAACCCTTCCCATAACCGCCCCCCCCTCCTCCTCCTTTCCTAACTACAATCCGCTGGTTCGGCAATTTGTGGGAGAGTGTAGTTTCCGACTGTACCTCCCGAGTGAACCTCTCGGTGTATCCCCTTCTCACCAGGGTATGACTACTCCCTTTACCCCCTGAGGAGCGGGACAGGATATATATATATATATATATATATATATATATATATATATATATATATATATATATATATATATATAAAGAGAGAGAGAGAGAGAGAGAGAGAGAGAGAGAGAGGGAGAGAGAGAGAGACTTGCTCTTTATTAAGTTTCTAAAAGTAACCAAAGAATTTTTTTCCATGTAGATAAAGATAGTCTTCAAAGTAATTTTTTTTTTCTTTTTTTTTTTTTGATTGGCTCTGGGTCACAGTGAAATCCGAAAAGAAAGTCAATATAAAAAAAAATACATACGATTTTCATTGCAATATTTTCATCTCAAAATACTTCCAAGTTTTGTTCTAGTATTCATTTATATTACCTGAAAGTGCACACTGTAGGTGGTCTTCTTTATCTTAATCATATCTAGTCCTCCTTGGTAAGGAGCTTAACAAGCCGATGCCCAAACATCAGATAAATCATCTCTCTTCTCCATCAATCTCTCTCTTGAAGGTGTTGTCAATCCACTCGCTGCTACCAACTGCTTCCAATAATTTCGCTTAAGTATTTCCTTTAATAAGAATTCTCATCCCTAACCGTTCACCCGGGCTCTACAAGGCACTATAGTCAGTTCTTTTTAGCGAGGGAGATTTGCACCGACTCGCAGCAGTGCCCTTTTAGCTGGGAAAAGTTTCCTAATAGCGATTGGTCGGACAAAAATACTAACGACCAATCAGCTATTAGGAAACTTTTCCGAGCTAAAAGGGCACCCCTTTGAGTCAGTGCATTTTGGGTGCCCTTTTAGCTCGGTAAACTTTCCTAATAGCTGATTGGTCGGACAAAAATACTTCCGATCAATCAGCTATTAGGAAACTTTTCCGAGCTAAAAGGGCACCCCTTTGAGTCAGTGCAATTTGGGTGCCCTTTTAGCTCGGTAAACTTTCCTAATAGCTGATTGGTCGGACAAAAATACTTCCGATCAATCAGCTATTAGGAAACTTTTCCGAGCTAAAAGGGCACCCCTTTGAGTCAGTGCAATTTGGGTGCCCTTTTAGCTCGGTAAACTTTCCTAATAGCTGATTGGTCGGACAAAAATACTTCCGATCAATCAGCTATTAGGAAACTTTTCCGAGCTAAAAGGGCACCCCTTTGAGTCAGTGCAATTTGGGTGCCCTTTTAGCTCGGTAAACTTTCCTAATAGCTGATTGGTCGGACAAAAATACTTCCGATCAATCAGCTATTAGGAAACTTTTCCGAGCTAAAAGGGCACCCCTTTGAGTCAGTGCAATTTGGGTGCCCTTTTAGCTCGGTAAACTTTCCTAATAGCTGATTGGTCGGACAAAAATACTTCCGATCAATCAGCTATTAGGAAACTTTTCCGAGCTAAAAGGGCACCCCTTTGAGTCAGTGCAATTTGGGTGCCCTTTTAGCTCGGTAAACTTTCCTAATAGCTGATTGGTCGGACAAAAATACTTCCGATCAATCAGCTATTAGGAAACTTTTCCGAGCTAAAAGGGCACCCCTTTGAGTCAGTGCAATTTGGGTGCCCTTTTAGCTCGGTAAACTTTCCTAATAGCTGATTGGTCGGACAAAAATACTTCCGATCAATCAGCTATTAGGAAACTTTTCCGAGCTAAAAGGGCACCCCTTTGAGTCAGTGCAATTTGGGTGCCCTTTTAGCTCGGTAAACTTTCCTAATAGCTGATTGGTCGGACAAAAATACTTCCGATCAATCAGCTATTAGGAAACTTTTCCGAGCTAAAAGGGCACCCCTTTGAGTCAGTGCAATTTGGGTGCCCTTTTAGCTCGGTAAACTTTCCTAATAGCTGATTGGTCGGACAAAAATACTTCCGATCAATCAGCTATTAGGAAACTTTTCCGAGCTAAAAGGGCACCCCTTTGAGTCAGCGCAATTGGGGTGCCCTTTTAGCTCAGTAAAGTTTCCTAATAGCTGATTGGTCGGACAAAAATACTTCCGACCAATCAGCTGTTAGGAAACATTTCCGAGCTAAAAGGGCACCCCTGCGAGTCGGTGCAAATCTTCCTCACTTAAAAGAATTGACTATAGTGCCTTGTATCAGGTACATTTGATCAGGACGGCTACTCCGACTCTACAGGGGATCTACCTGTATACGTCCTCGCCTCCAGTCTTGTTTACACCTCCGGAATCATCTCACTTCGCCTAAATGTTGACGAGTGAAAATTAGGGCCTTTCTGACCAAATATAAACCTTGCTGAACTCTCTCTCTCTCTCTCTCTCTCTCTCTCTC
The DNA here is from genome assembly GCF_036898095.1 of Palaemon carinicauda. Classification (NCBI taxonomy): domain Eukaryota; kingdom Metazoa; phylum Arthropoda; class Malacostraca; order Decapoda; family Palaemonidae; genus Palaemon; species Palaemon carinicauda. The sequence continues at coordinate 10,601,000 of NC_090766.1, read as the reverse complement.
TCTCTCTCTCTCTCTCTCTCTCTCTCTCTCTCTCTCTCTCTCTGCAGTACAAGTAGCTGTTCGCCACCGAATTAACCCATTGATGAAACCTGTGAAGAGTAAGGCAGTAGTGCATTATTATTATTGTTATTACTTGCTAAGCTACACCCCTAGTTGGAAAAGCAGGATGCTATAAGCCCAAGGGCTCCAAAAGTAAAAAATAGCACTTTAAATCTAGTAAGCCTCTGGTGACTTAACCAGTGAAGTTTCACGTAAGATTTAAAGGCCAATCATAAATGACTGAAGCAAGGGACAGTGACCTTGCCCTAGCTAATAGGACAGTGCCCTAGAGACTGACCGTATAGCACATATGATCAGCGCCATAGCCCCTCTCCACCCAAGCTAGGATCAAAGATGGCCAGGCAATGGCTGTTAATAACTCATGAGGTAATCCTATAGGCTTCCCCAAACACAACCTCATTTGCTTACAAGGATGGTAAGGTTGCAGACTCTACAAGAAACTATCGAGCCTGAGTAGGGTTCGAACCCTAGTCCAGCAGAACACCAGTCAGGGACGTTTTCAATATGCCACCACAAACTAACTGTTAATGAAAAGCTCTGGATCGCAGTAGAGACCTTGGTAGAGAATGAGAAAAGAAACGAAAGGAAAAGAAATTACTGGAGTGAATGATAAGAAGACATGTCAAAATAAATGGTAGAATAAATAAATAGATATAAGGATCTCAACGAGGAATAAGTCACTGTCACCAATAAGAAGACATTCATCAGATATTTTAGTTTTCTCCATATTATTATTATTATTATTATTATTATTATTATTATTATTATTATTATTATTATTATTATTATTTTTATTATTATTATATTATGATTATTATTATTGTTGTTGTTGTTATTATGGTTATTATTATTATTATCATGATTATTATTATTATTATTATTACTAGCTAAGCTACAGCCCTAGTTGGAAAAGCAAGATGCTATAACCCCAAGGGCTCCAACAGGGAAAAATAGCCCAGCGAGGAAAGAAAAGTAAGGAAGTAAGGAAACGATATGAGAAATAATGAACTATTAAAATAGAATATTTTAGAAATAAAAGTAGGCATAAAATCAAAACAGGTATTTCATATGTTCATATGGTCAGTCTCGAGGGCATTGTCCTGCTCAATAGGGCAATGTCAATGTACATTGCCCTGCCATTAGTGAGGGGCCTAGACCTTTAAACTCTCTGCAGAAACGGAGGATCTTTATAGTCTAGGACAATTCATATATCCTTTTTTAAATCAAGGTATTGAAGAAGTACAATAAGTAGAAGTGATAGTATAGCCAGTGATTTTAGCATTCTGGAAGTGTTCCAAAGGTTAAAGTTCTCTGGTTTCAGTTCCAGTTTTTCAGAATAGATGCTCACCAGAACGTCAGCCGGGCAAGCATAACTCCCCCACTGTGGTGTCCAACCCAACATTGGCATCCCCAGTAAAAAGCTCAAACTCATGGTCCAGGGCTGGGATCGATCTGCTGCCTTGTGAATGCGAGGCAAACACGTTACCACTGTACTACCCAAGAGGTTAGTACAGTGTAGAGGCTGCGTAGTAGTGGGTCATTTACTGGCCTCCCCAGTAAACAATTTAAACTCAAGGTCCCAGGCTGGGATCGATCTGCTGCCTTGTGAATGCGAGGCAAACACGTTACCACTGTACCAGCCAGGAGGCTAAGTACAGTGGAGAGGCTGCGCTGTAGTGGGTCACGATGAGGCGTGCCAGGCTGTGAAACATTTCTTGAATTCTTTTCCCATCAGCTCTCAGGCAAAAGTGGATGTTGTGTCAACAGTCAACCTGTAATTTTAATGCGAGAGAAAAAAAAAACTATACCGAAAACCAGTAAATAACTGACGAAATTTTCTCAAAACAACTTTCTTGTTTACATTCCCAGGTCTGGAGAAAATGAAAAAAAGAAATAAACTTAGTAAATAAGACTTTTTGTTTTGTTGTCTTCTGATTTACGTAAAAATATGTGAAGAGAAGAAGTAGGTTTATAGATAAACATTTTGAGGTAAACTTCCATCGCAAGTATTGGAGGAAAGGGGGGCGGGGGGGGGGGGGGCAGGGAGTAGTAGGGAAGGAGGTGAGAAGAAGGTAGAGAGAAATAGAAAGAGGAGGAGGACCAATAGAAAGATCATAGATAGGTAGGAGGGGGATGAATGAGAAAAGGAGTTATAGAGAATGTAGAATATGGAAAATAATGGTGAGGATCTGAGGAATAAGAAGACAGATGGAGAGAAAGATGGAGAGAGGAGGTAAAGGGAAAAAGGGAGATGAGGAGAAGCAGTAAAAAGGTAATAGATAGATAGGAAAGAGAGGAATGAAGAAAACGAGTTATATAGAGAATACATAATATAGAAAATAATGTGAGGATCTAAAGAATAAGAAGACAGGTGAAGAGAAAGACGGAGAGATAGGGCAAAGAGAAATAGAAAGATGAGGAGGACCAGTAAAAAGGTAATAGATAGGCAAGAAAGAAAGGCATGAAATAACGAGTTATAGAGAATATAGAATATAGAAAATATGGGAAGATCTAAGGAATAGCAAGACAGGTGAAGAGAAAGATGGAGAAAGAAGGCAAAGAGAAATAGAGAGATGAGGAAGACCAATAAAAAGGTAATAGGCCTAAGTAGATAGGAAAGAGAGGAATGAAAAAAACGAGTTATAGAGAATATAGACTATAGAAAAATAATGTGAGAATCTAAGGAATAACAAGACAGGTGAAGAGAAAGATGGAGAGAGGAGGCGAAGAGAAATAGAGATGGGGAGGACCAATAGAAAGGTAATAGATAGATAGGAAAGAGATGAATGAAAAAAAAAACAAGTTATAGAGAATATAGAATATAGTAAATAATGTGAGGAACTGAGGAATAATATGACAGGTGAAGAGAAGGATGGAAAGAGGAGGTAAAGAGAAATAGAGAGATGGAGAGGACCAATAGAAAGGTAATAGATAGATAGGAAAGAGAGGAATGAAGAAAACGAGTTATAGAGAATATAGATTATAGTAAATAATGTGAGGAACTGAGGAATAACAAGACAGGCGAAGAGAAAGACGAAGAGAGGAGGCGAAGAGAAATAGAGAGATGGGGAGGACCAATAAAAATGTAATAGATAGGTAGGAAAGAGAGGAATGAAAAAAATAAGTTATAGAAAATATAGAATATAGAAAACAATATGAGGAATTAAGGAATAACAAGACAGGCGAAGAGAAGGGTAGATAGGAGGACATATAGAAAGGTAATAGGTACATAGAAAAGAGATGGATGAAAAAAATAAGTTATAGAGAATATAAAATATAGAAAATAATATGAGGATTTAAGGAATAAGAAGACAGGCGAAGAGAAAGATGGAAAGAGGAGGTAAAGAGAGCGAGAGAGATGGGAGCTGAACCTCGTTGTCGGGTTGAAGGACGGTGTAAGTCTCCGATAAGATCATATTACGGTTTGAACATGTCTTTACCTCGTCTGAGCAGCTCGGCAGCCTGACTTTCTCATGTCAGCTGTTTCTCTCTCTCTCTCTCTCTCTCTCTCTCTCTCTCTCTCTCTCTCTCTCTCTCT
>NC_090766.1:10594813-10596902 GCF_036898095.1 Palaemon carinicauda | reverse complement strand
ATGTCCTTAGGGGATGTTTAGATAGTGTTTAGTGAGTGTTTAGGGAGAACGAAGAGTTATCAGCGTGGCATGAAAAAGAGCCTTATTGTGTTGAATGAAAAGTTGCATGTCATAGTATTGTTCCAATGTGGCTTATTATGTTAGGACTAGTGTACGCGGCCCGGCAAAATGACGGGTAAATATTTAGGTAGATATGCATAATCCCAGGCCCCTCTCACCGGGGTATGTATACTCCCTCTCCCCCCTACACAAGGGACGGGTAGAAATTAAAAAAAGAAAAGTAATATTGTGCTCAGTGAAAAGTTGCATATCATAGTATTGTTCCAATCTGGCTTGTTATGTTAGGACTGGTGTACGCGACCCGGCAAAATGACGGGTAAATATTAGGATAGATATGCATAATTGCAGCCCCCTCTCACCAGGGTATGGATACTCCTTCTCTCCCCCCTACTCTAGGCTAGGGGAGAGATGTAAAAAAGCCTTATTTTGTTCATTGAAAAGTTGCATATCACAGAATTGCTCTAATCTGCCTTATTAGGAGTATACGCGACCCGTCAAAATGACAGCTGATTATATAGATGTTCACGTATATATACCCCCTTATCACCAGGGTATGAATACTCCCTCTCCGGCGGGGAAAGACCGAGTAGTTATACGTATGGCATAACTAATTATAGAGCCAGACACTTGCTCTTTATTATATACGGAGATTAGTGTAATTTTTTTTATGACAAATAATGGTAAATCATAATTTTGGAAAAGAATTAGAAAAGGATTGGAAATAATGAAAATAAGGATTAATTATTAAATGAACTGAGCTTATTAAGCAAATCCTAATCTTATACGTGTTAATCGATAATTCATATATATATATATATATATATATACATATGTATATATATATATGTATTTATATATGCATATATATATATGTATATATATGTACTTTTATATATATATATATATATATATGTGTGTGTGTGTGTGTGTATTGTTTACATAAGTTTTTGTGAACTAATATCCAAATAAATCGGATACATACGATTATACGTGTCTCTCTCTCTCTCTCTCTCTCTCTCTCTCTCTCTCTCTCTCTCCCAAGAATAAGATGTTAAGAATATCATGAAAGAGATAATAAGATAATTCTAATAACTAAGCATGGAAAAAAAAATACCCCATCTCGAAAAGTATAAAACTAACATTTCCCAAAACGAAGAGAAAGCAAGCTCTACCAAGACGTTATTTTGTTTGAATAATTCATTCTCTTCTCCGGGGGGAATAATCATATATAATAATTGAGCTATTTATTACGTTTTCTCCTTTCAATTATAAAGGACCTTTCGGTAATGAGTACATGCCCAGTCGTACTGTACCCCCAGGTCATATACTGTCATGAGGTAATTACATATAGTTAAGGTGGATTTGTGGTCGGGGGAATGCGATGTGCGTAGTCACCCTTTCAACAGTCAATCTTCCTGGGGAGGTGAAGGTGCTGCTTACCGTGTGCCTTGTGCGTTTTACCATGAGTAGCACTGGGGAGTCCTCTTATTGCCTTCGCTAAAATCCTTTTCCGAAGGATATGTATTCAGCCCTCTTTGCGTTTGTGAGTATGCTAAGGATATGTATTCAACTTTCCTGAATTGCTATATGGTATTGTGTAAATTTGTATTTTTGATTAATACTTCCGTTTGAAATTGGGTTAAATTTTTTATTAGATCTCTCTCTCTCTCTCTCTCTCTCTCTCTCTCTCTCTCTCTCTCTCTCTCTCTCTCTCTCTCTCTCTCTCTCTCATTCTGGCAGCATATTGCCTTTCTTAATTTGTAAAAAGTGAACATCTGGGAAATCACCTTCTTTGAGAAGGCTCAAAGTGTCTTGGGATTTTCGTAGTCGTCCCGAATTCTATTTACACAAAAACTACTGTACTAATTTTGAGCAAATATTGTCATGTTGGGTATCACTCAAGGATGAATTTGTAACATTGTGGATAAAGTACATCTAAGTACAAGTACGTAGCAGTGATTTTAAAATTAATTTAAATATGATATTAATGTTAATTCTTTGTTGGTGAATGACATTACACAAAAACTAC
>NC_090766.1:10582313-10589813 GCF_036898095.1 Palaemon carinicauda | reverse complement strand
CAGTCGAGCGTGTTTGTTATAAGCGAAACAGTCAAAGGGACTTGTGTTTATAAACAGTCATTAGAGTCTTTGATGTGAATGGAATCTATGGTCCATTTCTTTTAGCGATGCATATTTGCACCGACTCGCGGCGGTGCCCTTTTAGCGCGGAAAAGTTTCCGGATCGCTGATTGGTTGGATAAGATAATTCTAACCAGGCAGCGATCCGGAAACTTTTCCGAGCTAAAATGGCATTTGCACCGACTCGCGGCGGTGCCCTTTTAGCTCGGAAAAGTTTCCGGATCGCTGATTGGTTGGACAAGATAATTCTAACCAATCAGCGATCCGGAAACTTTTCCGAGCTAAAAGGGCACCGACGCGAGTCGGTTTCCGGATCGCTGATTGGTTGGACAAGATAATTCTAACCAACCAGATAGCAGGAAACTTTTCCGAGCTAAAAGGGCACCACCGCGAGTCGGTGCAAATATGCATCGTTAAAAGAAATGGAATATAGTCATACCATTGGCCTCCGGGCGAATCTCGGTGAACAGACTGCTGAGTTAGCAAATCAGCCCTTCAGGTTGTGGTGGTTTATGTGATAACGTCCCTGTCTTGTGCTCGCCTGACTGGGGTTTGAGTCCCACTCAAACTCGTTAGTTCCTTTGATCGCTGCAATCTCACCGTCTTGAGCCTATCGATACTAGGCTTAAAGGCTTGATGTTAAATCTCTCTCTCTCTCTCTCTCTCTCTCTCTCTCTCTCTCTCTCTCTCTTAATGTTGAATTCTCTTTGCCGGCCAAGGATTCGAACTCGGACCAAGAAAACTGAAGTTCCCATGACTTGGCCCTGAGGCAGAGAGAATCCGAGATTAAGAGGTATTTCTGGCTTATATGAATATATGTATAAATGTTTAGGTATATATATATATATATATATATATATATATATATATATATATATATATATAATACTGCCTAGATATATGCATATATACATACATACAGTGTATATATATATTCATATATATTTATAATATACTGCCCATATATATGCATATTTACATATACACACATATATACATTATATTATGTATATATATATATATATATATATATATATATATATATATTTGTATATATATCCCTGTACATATATATATATATATATATATATATATGTATATATATATATATATATATATATATATATATATATATATATATATATACGCTCACATACGTACATGCATACACTTCAACAACACACGTTGTACGAAAAACATTCATATCCTCCCATCTGATCTTTCCTTCCTTTAGACAGGATAATAAGGCAGGCCTTTATCGGTTGTCACGCTGCTATCAAAATTTCATCAATTTTCTGTTTGTGTTTGCTTTCCCAAACTCCAAATCGTGCTTTCCTGGAAGGGAAGATATTTGGAAATTACTTATCGAAGGAACCGGATGGACGAGGCTGTGAACGGGATGAGGTGTTATAGAATTTTCAGAGGTCAGAGGTCGTGACCTTTTTATATCCTTCTGTATGATGATTTGTATAGGTCTTAGGTAGTATTTTAGTAATGACTATTGGCAGAAATGTTTCTTCAAGTAGGTTTCTTTTAAGAATTTGGGAGATCGCTATGTAGGCATGGAGGCGCAAATTTTATGAAAAATGGAAAGATGTTTGAGAAGGAATAAATTTTGATATGATTATTATTATTATTATTATTATTATTATTATTATTATTATTATTATTATTATTACTACTACTACTACTACTACTAGCTAAGTTACAACCCTAGGGGTCCAACAGAGATAAATATCCCCACGAAGAAAGGAAATAAGGAAATAAATAAACTATTATTATTATTATTATTGTTACTACTACTACTACTACTACCACCACTACTACTACTACTACTACTACTACTACTACTACTACTACTACTACTACTACTACTACTACTACTACTACTAGCTAATCTACAACCCTAGTTGGAAAAGCAGGATGCTATAAGCCCAAGGCATCATACAGGGATAGATATCCCTGCGAGGAAAGGAAATAAGGAAATAAGTATACTCAAGAGAAATAATGAACAATTAAAATAAAACACTTTAAGAACAGTAACAATATTAAAACAGATATTTCATAAGTAAACTATAAAAAAGACACTTATGTCAGCCTGCTCAACATAAAAACATTCTCTGCAAGTTTGAACTTTTGATGTTCTCAGAGAGAGAGAAAGAGGTAGTGACATTGGATGAGGATAAAGCTCCCACCCTTAAAAGAGAGAGAGAGAGAGAGAGAGAGAGAGAGAGAGAGAGAGAGAGAGAGAGAGAGAGAGAGAGAGAGAACAAGGAGGAATCGTGAGTGAATTTTTTGCCCACCTAAAATTGAAGGCGTGACTCGCGTTTTGTACCCAGATTGATACCCAAAAATGCCCCTCCAGGGTCCCTCTTTCCCCCCCCCCTTCCAGCCCCCCCCCCCTTTCCAGGCCCCCCCCCCCCTGTTCTTACCCTCCCCAGGAGGGAGATACCGCTTATCAGATGCCCGCCGTTACGTCCAGCCAGTCCATGACTGCGTCCTGATAATGCGAATAAAAAAAAAAAAAAAAAAAAAAACCTTTAAAGTGGGCATTTCAACTCGGTCGTTTTCTCAGGGCATCGTGCCCGACAAACACAGGAGAGGTCACGGGTCAGCCCACACCGCTGCTGTTCGGGGCTACCCAACTCGCAGTCTTGAGAGCTTCCATACGCACGCTTTTGCATCCGAAGTCGTCCGCAGGGTCGTCCGCAGGGTCGTCCTCGCGTATATAAACGCACGATGATGTCTTCAGTCATCATGGCCGAAACGGATTTGGGTTTCATTGACGCATGCGCACTTTAGCAGAAAACTGGCGCCTGAGTACTTATGTTAAGTAAAATGTGCGTGCATATATACGTGCACGCGCGTGCGCAATCGTGCGCGTGCACACTCACTCAATATATACAACAACAACAATGCATCCGTTTCTTGTCAACTGCTGGACATAGGCCTCATACATGGTCTTATGTTAGGTAAAATGTGCGTGCACATATACGTGCACGCGCGGTGCGCAATCGAGCGCTTGCACACACTCAATATATACAACAATAACGACAAAAAATGCATCCGTTTCTTGTCAACTGCTGGACAAAGGCCTCATAATTGGTCATATGTTAGGTAAAATGTGCGTGCACATACATATGCACGCGCGTGCGTGATCGTGCGCGTGCACACTCACTCAATATATACAACAACAACGACAAAAAATGCATCCGTTTCTTGTCAACTGTTGGACAAAGGCCTTGTTGTTGTGGCCTGATTGGTAACGTCTCTGCCTGGTGATCGCCAGACAGGAGTTCGAGTCCCGCTCAGACTCATTAGTGCCATTAGTGTCTGCAACCTTACCATCCTTGTGAGCTAAGGTTGGGGGAACTTATAGGTCTATCTGCTATCGGCAGCCACTGCCTGGCCATCCATGGTCCTAGCTTGGGTGGAGAGGAGGCTTGGGCGCTGATCATACTATATGGTCAGTCTCTAGGGCATTGTCCTGCTTGCCATGACAATGTCACTGTCCCTTGCCCTTGCCATTCATGAGCGACCTTTAAACCTTTAAACATGGTCATATGTTAAGTAAAATGTGCGTGCACATACAATCAATATAAACAACAACAAATGCATCCGTTTCTAGTCAACTGCTGGACAAAGGGCTCAGACATGGTCATATTCATGTTTGGGGTTTGGCCAGTTTTCATCACCACTCTGGCCACTGCTGATTGGTGATGATGGGAGACTTTATTCTGATCGCTCACAGCAAACCATCCTAGTATGAGTGGCCCTGACTAGTACAGCTTTGGTTAATCGTGACAATACACAGACTCTTTCACCACGTTAAAGTATCCCTCTTTGGAAAGGAATTTATTATATGTATATATATATATATATATATATATATATATATATATATATATATATATATATATATATATATGGTAATGGGATGAGGTTGCTGGCCCAATGGCCTATTCCTCTTCTTGGTCCAAGCCACCCTGGCTTGATTAACTTGAAGATAAGCTTTAAAAGTTTAAAGGCTACTCGTGAATGGCAGAGGTAAAGGACAATTACAGTGCCATAGATACTGACCATATATAAATATAATCAACTCCCAAGCCCATCTTTACCTAAGCTAGGACCAGGGAGTGCCTGGCAATGGCTGCTGATGACTCAGCAGGTAGAGCTGTAGGCTCCACCAAAACCCCACTCCTTAATTCACAAGCATGGCGAGGTTCCAGACACTAAAGGAACTATCGAGCTTCCACACAAGCTAGGACCAGTGAGTGCCAGGCAATGGTTGCTGATAACTCAGCAGGTAGATCTGTAGGCTCCCACAAAACTCGAATCCTTAACTCACAAGGATGGTGAGGTTCCAGACACTAAAGGAACTATCGAGCTTCCACCCAAGCTAGGACCAGGGAGTGCCTGGCAATGGCTGCTGATAACTCGGCAGGTAGACCTGTAGGCTCCCCCAAAACCCCACTCCTTAACTCACAAGGATGGTGAGGTTCCAGATACTAAAGGAACTATCGAGCTTAAGCGGGACTCGATCTCCCGTTCAGTAGAACGCCAGACAGGAACGTTACCACTAGGCCACCACAAATGCAAATCTTTATGCGAAGTCATACCACATCCACAAGTTCCATCTTAAGTGACTTTACAGTTTCTTCGAAATGATGTTTACAAATCCAACAGGAAATTAGGAACCAGTTTTTGCAAGTGCTAATCGAAACCAATCAATGAGAGGAGGTTATAAGGCCTGCATAATGACGAGACAGTATTTGAATACATTATGGAAGAGGCCAGTTTTTAGTGGGAGGAAAGTGAAAGTGAATTGGGTAAAGGGAGTTGTAGTTAATTGGGAAGTGATAATAATAATAATAATAATAATAATAATAATAATAATAATAATAATAATAATAATAATAATAATAATAATAATAATAATAATGATAATAATATAGAAGTACTCTGATGAAAAAAAAAGATTATTCAGGTTTTTTATATTTAATCGTATAAATTATATTTTAAGACAAAAAAAGATAAAATTAAAATAACAATATCAGTATTTACAAACACACACATATATGTACAGTATATATATATATATATATATATATATATATATATATATATATATATATACATATATATGGCTAGTAATAATATATATATGTATATATATATATATATATATATATATATATATATATATATATATATATGTTTTTATGATTGTAGTTGTTTATATTCATATACATATGTATATATATATATATATATATATATATGTTTATATGATTGTTTGTATATATATATATATATATATATATATATATATATAAATATATATATATATATATATATATATATATATATATATATATATATATATATATATATATATGTATATATATACATATATAGTTTTGATATATCTATCTATTTATATATATATATATATATATATATATATATATATATATATATATATGTGTGTGTGTGTGTGTGTATATATATAAACACTACTGAAGCCTTCATGATAATATCCATAATAGGCAATACCATGATATAACTACATAAATTATTTTCTTTATATAATTATTTTTTACCTCCATTCTTGCGTAAATGTTTCCTTCTGTATTTACTGCGTTAACAACACAAACACCCACAGAGTCATGGTTAACTGGTTTCATAAGTAGACTAAATAAAAAAAAAGCATGAAAAGTTTATAATCAAATTATTTTGATCTGTCATGGAGGCATTAGTCATGGGTGTTTTTATATTTCTAAAGAAGGGTTTTTCATTTTCTTAATTTTCTCTCTATTCTTACTCTTCGTATTTCTTTCTCAAGAAAATTCTTTTTTTCTTATTTGTCTTTATACTCTTATTCATATTTCTATCTCAAGAATAGATGAGGATAGATATTCTTCATATACTCAACTACTGTGGTCAGTGAGTACAGGAAAAATATCTATCCTCCTTTATTCTTGAGATAGTAATATGAAGAGAAGAGATAAGATACGGAATGAGGTAATTAGGGGTACAACAGAAGTCAGAAAACTACCTGATAAGATCCAAGAAAGTAGACTGAGGTGGTATGGTCATGTCATGAGATGATATGAACAGTATATTGGGAGGAGAGTGATGGAAATGGAGGTACAGGGAACGAGAAGGAGAGGGAGACCAAAGCGAAGGTGGGTGGACTGTATCAAGGATGACCTTCGATCAAAGGGGTTAACCGGTGATGAGGTGTGGGACAGAGGTAGATGGAGAAAGCTGACCAGAAACATCGACCCCACATAAAGTGGGAAAAGATGTAGACAAAGAAGAAGAAGAAGATATTCTTCATATATCTGTTTATCTTTTATATCTTTTTTTATCTTTTTTATCATTCTTGGTAATTGCACGAGCATCATCTCAGCATTGTTGTGCCCTTACCAATAACGTCTCTGACCGCTCAAACTTCTTAGTTCCTTTGGTCGCTGCAACCCTACTATCCTTGTGAGCTGAGGATGGTGGGTTTGGGGGAGCCTATAGGTCTACCTGCTGAGTCATCAGCAGCCATTACCTGGCCCTCCCTGGTATTAGCTTGGATGAAGAGGAGCCTTGGGCGCTGATCATATGATATATGGTCAGTCTCTAGGGCATCGTCCTACTTGCTAGGGCAATATTACTGTCCCTTGCCTCTGCCTTAAACCTTTAGGGTTAAGAAGGCTTGTCAATTTGGGTTTCCTGGTTGCTAATATACTTCTGATTATATATGATTATAACTTTCAGTTGGGCTCCAGAAGATACTAGAAGAATTGTAAGACCCAAGCCTACATGGCTGATGACTGAAGCGTGAAGGAGGAGATGATGAATGGAGGAGTATTTACTTGAAAGCTCAAGATGGAGACGACTGATGAAATCTAACCGATGCCCTTTGCGTCAATAGGCGTGGGAGATGATGATGATGATAACTTTGGTTTTAAGTTTTTGTTACTAAATCTGCGATGGTCATTGTAAGTAACTTAATGATTGGGTTTTGGTTTCAGGATACGTAGTGTGTTTTTTTTTTTTTTTTGACGCTGATGTAAAGTCAGAAGTATGAATTATCATTATATATGGATTAAAGTGGGATTTATCATTGTAATTGAATAAATGTGATAATGTTAATTTTACTTAGTTAAAATAGGAGATTATCATTAAATTTAACTGTTAGTTTGTCTTTATTGTAAATAAGATTTTAACCCTTTCACTGCCACTTTTGATTTCAAGGAAACTTCTGATGGATCAAATTCTTTTAAGATAACACAAACCCTACATAGCTTGTTGATATTTATTGAAAAGCTCACATCAAGACCTTTCTATTGAATGCCAACTTTCTATAGTTTGGGCGATTAGAAAAGAGTTTCCTTTTTCATATTGTGACCAAATTACTAATGGAAGTGAAAAAGTTAAGACTAT
>NC_090766.1:10572313-10577313 GCF_036898095.1 Palaemon carinicauda | reverse complement strand
ATATATATATATACATATATATATATATATATATACATATATATATATATATATATATATATATATATATATAGAGAGAGAGAGAGAGAGAGAGAGAGAGAGAGAGAGAGAGAGAGAGAGAGAGAGAGAGAGCTAAATGTCATTGCAAGAAGATGTTAAAAATTGTGTAATTACACACACTCAGATATACATATATATGTGTGTGTGTATATATATAAATATATATATATATATATATATATTATATATATATATATATATATATATATATATATATATATATATATATATACATATATATATACCTATCTATACATAAATGTATGTATATGTATTTTCATATACTTGCACACTTGATATATATTTTGGGCAGTAGGTATACATATATATATATATATATATATATATATATATTTATATATATATATATATATATATATATATATATATATATATATATATATACAGTATATATGTGAGTATATGTATGTATGTGGGTTTGTGTGTGTGAGCGCTCGCTTTATACACATTTCATATTTTTTCCCTATGCCACTGATAAATTTACAATAGAAATAATTTAATACTGATCCTCTTATAATTTATACCTCTATCCATCAATGCAATGGACGGGGTACCTAATAATACATTGATAAACTTGCCATCTTTGAGGCAAATATATTGCCTCTTAAATCTGGCCTTCATGAAACGTTTAATCTGGCTCTCTTGAAACGTTTCGAATGGTCGTGAAGCGAGTAATCTTGATTTCGTGAGTCGGTAAATAATGACTTAATTGTTGAGTGAGAAATTTGTGAATTTTGGATGTGGGAATATTAATATTAATGGGTATAAAAAGCTGTTTTGGCTGAAATCATTTTGATTTATTTTTCAAGTTATAGATTTTTATTTCAGTTTATTATTAACAGTTGTAGTTGAACGACCTGATAATAATAATAATAATAATAATAATAATAATAAAATTATTAGGCATTTTTTTATCATCATCATCACCTCCTACACCTTTATTTTTCAAATTATAGATTTTTTTCTGTTCATTATTGTAGTTGAACGCCGTAATAATAATAATAATAATAATAATAATAATAATAATAAAATTTATTCGGTATTTTTTTTTTTTTCATCATCGGCGTCATCATTATCATCATCATCTCCTCTTACTCCTATTGACGCAAAGGGCCTAGGTTAGATTTCGCCAGTCGTCTCTATCTCTATCTCTATCATTATCTCCCACTTCACGCTTCATATTCCTCAGCCATGTAGGCCTGTGTCTTTCAACTCTTCTAGTGCCTTGCGGAGCTCATCTGAACGTTTGGTGAACTAATCTCTCTTTGGCAGAGCGAAGAGCATGCCCAAACCATCTCCATCTACCCCTCACCATAATCTCATACACATATTGTTTCTATACTCATACATAATTAATATAAATTGAAAACAAATAATTTTCCTAAGGTATGATTACTACTTATAAATAGATATTATTATTATTATTATTATTATTATTATTATTAATAGCGAAGCTACAACCTTAGCTGGAAAAGCAAGATGCTATAAGCCCAAGGGCTCCAATAGGGAAAAATAGCCCAGTGAGGAAAGGAAATAAGGAATTAAATAAATGATGAGTACAAATTAACGATAAATAATTCTAAAAACAGTAACAACGTCAAAATAGATATATCGCATATAAACTATTAACAACGTCAAAAACTGATATGTCTTATATAAACTATTAGCAACGTCAAAAACAGATGTCATATATAAACTATAAAAAGACTCATGTCAGCCTGATCAACATAAAAAGATTTGCTCCAACTTTGAACTTTTGAAGTTCTACTGATTCAACTACCCGATTAGGAAGATCATTCCACAACTTGGTAACAGCTGGAATAAAAGATCTTATTGAATCAACTAATTTTGATTTATATTGTCTCTATAAAAAAAGTCGATAATATAAGAGATGGTTGAAAAGAAAAGTTCCAACTCTTATTTCTCTTCCTGTTCTTTTGTTTAAGTTTGTATAGTTTATATAGGAGATATTTGTTTTGGTGTTGTTGCTGTTCTTAAAATATTTTGATTTTCCTTGTTTCCTTTCCTCACTGGGCTATTTTCCCTGCTGGAGCCCCTGGGCTTATAGCATCCTGCCTGCTTTTTACAAATAGGGTTGTAGCTTAGCAAGGAATGATAATAATAATAATAATAATAATAATAATAATAATGTATACATTACAAAGATCTCTCTTTATTTTCTTATTTCATTATATTGATGTAAATACATTTTTATTTCCTTTCCTCACAAGGCTATTTTCCCTGTTGGAGCCCTTGGGCTTATAGGATCCTGCTTTCCCAAATAAGGTTGTAGCTTAGCAAATGATAGTAATAATAATGTATACATTACTTAGAGCTCTCTTCATTTTTTTATTTCATTATATTGATGTAAATACCTTTTTATTTCCTTTCCTCACAAGGCTATTATCTCTACTGGGGCCCTTGGGCTTATAGGATCCTGCTTTTCCAACTAGGGTTGTAGCTTAGCAAGTAATAATAATAATGATAATAATAATAATGTATACATTACAAAGAGCCATTTTGATATCGAATTTGCATAAAGCAAAGTGAATACAATTGCAGAGTTCTCAGTTCATAAGACGAAATATGCTTTCAGACTTGCACGTTTCATTAGAATGAATAATATCGATTAAGTCAGATTAAAATCTATGAAGTACTTCGCACATAGATTAAAATCTCCGAATTACCTCGCATAGAAGGGGACCGAATTACCTCGCATAAAAGGGGACCAAGAGGACCAAACAAATGACGGTGATATCCCACCTGCCACGCAGTCAGTGTTGCCAGGTTGGCCTTTTTCAGGCCAAAAGCCTCAAATTTGGCCTTTTTTTAGATTGTTTGGCCTTGAGTAACATGAAAAAGGTTGGCCTTAAATGTTATATTTTTGGCCTTTTTTTTACCAATAGGTTGGCCTTTTAAAACTGCAGTTGATTAGAATTTGGCCTTTTTCTATATTTAGAAAACCTGGCAAAGGGTTGCCAGGTTGGCCTCTTTCAGGCCAAAGACCTCAAATTTGGCCATTTTGAGATTGTTTGGCTTTGAGTAACATGAAAAAAGGTTGGCCTTAAATGCTATACTTTTGGGCTTTTTTTTATCAATAGGTTGGCCTTAAATGCTATACTTTTGGCCTTTTTCTACCAATAGGTTGGCCTTTTAAAACTGTAGTTGAATAGAAGTTGGCCTTTTCTATATTTAGAAAACCTGGCTAAGGGTTGCCAGGATGGCCTCTTTCAGGCCAAAAGCCTCAAATTTGGCCCTTTTGAAATTGTTTGTTCTTGAGTAACATCATGAAAAAAAGGTTGGCCTTAAATGCTATACTTTTGGCCTTTTTCCACCGATAGGTTGTCCTTTTAAAACTGCAGTTGATTAGATTTTGGCTTTTTCTGTATTTAGAAAACCTGGCAAATCTGCCCACATCAAATTTGGCCCCTTTGAAATTGTTTGGCCTTGAGTAACATCATGAAAAAGGTTGGCCTCAAATGTTATACTTTTGGCCTTTTTCTTCCAGTAGGTTGGCCTTCTAAAACTGTAGTTGATTAGAATTTGGCCTTTTCTATATTTAGAAAACCTGACAAATCTACAAGCAGTCCGTATGAACCTCTGCTCTGAGCAGGGTATGATCGTCGTATAATGTCGAGGGAGTTCTCACAGGACTACTTAAAAACTATCATTAAAGATAATAACAATCAGTGGACTAAGTTGCCGAAAGTTATCAGCTTGGTAATTAACGTTTTCTTTACGACGAGATTTCTGAAAGGACCCGCACTGAATGTTGGGGGCTATTAATTAGGGGGGGGGGGGTAGGGGTGAGTTGGATCTCTTGCTTGGGAAAGGGGTGCTCGTAGCAAGGGGTGTAAAGAGCGACTTCGTTGTCCTTATTTGGATTCTTATCCCAGAATTGATTGTGGTTATCGTGGTATTTATTAATAGCTTTTGAAGAAAAAGCTTCAAAATTGATTTTATAACTTTGTGATAGAAGGCACGTTGCTATTAAGAGTTTTAATCAAAGTAAGTGCAATAAAATAAAACTGGTTTTGAAGAAAAACTTCAAACTTGAATTGATAATTTTGTGGCAAGCCCTGTTCCTATTAATAGTTTTAATGAATAGTAAATTAAGTCAATTAAAATCCTTTTGAAGAAAAGATTAAAACTTGAATTTGTAACTTTGTGATAAAACGTTTTTGTTAATGATTTTAGTCAAAGTAAATGAAATCAAGGGCCGAATAAGAGCGACTTGGTGACTATTATTGGGTTTTTAACCCCAATTTCCACTAAAACCCCAATCTATTTGGAATTTTGAAATTGCCTTTGAAGAAAAAGCTTCAAATTTGAATTTGTAATTTTGTGACAAAGCATTTTTCTATTAATATTTTTGATAATTGTAAATGAAATCAAATAAAACTGGAATTGAAGAAATTCCTCAAATTTGAATTTGTAATTTTGTGATAAAGCACATTTCTATTAAGAGTTTTAATAAAATTAAATGCAATAAAATAAAACTGGTTTTTAAGAAAAAGCTTCAAATTTGTAATTTGTAATTTTGTGACAAAGCATGTTTCTATTATCAATTTTATTAATAGTAAATGCAATTAATTAAAATTGCTTTCGAAGAATAAGCTTCAAGTTCATATTTATAATTTTGTAACGGAAGGCACATTTCTATTGATAGTTCTGATAAATGTAAATGAAATGAAATTAAACTGGAGTTGAAGAAAAGCCTCAAATTTAAATTTATAATTTTGTGACAGTACATTTCTATTTATAGTTTTAATAAATGTCAGTGAAATCAATTAAAACTGTTTTCCAAGAAAAAGCTTCAAATTTGAATTCGTAATTTTGTGACCAAGCAAATTTCTATGAATAATTTTAGAAAATGTAATTAAAATCAAATAAAACTGGTGTTGAAGAAAAGCTTCAAA
>NC_090766.1:10554813-10567313 GCF_036898095.1 Palaemon carinicauda | reverse complement strand
AAATAACAGCTTTTTTTTTTTTTTTTTTTTTTTTTTTTTTTTTTTTTTTTTTTGAGAACAGTATTACGCAAAAACTATTGTACTGCTTTATACCAAACTTGGTTATCATCTGGGTATGACCCAATGATGAAATGTAGTATTTCCGATAAATAAAATCAAAGTAAAAGTAGGCAGTAGTAATTTCAAGATAACAACAATGCTAATATTTGCTTTGGGAACTTCAAACAAAAATTACTGTACCGATTTTGACCAAACATGGTTGTTATGTTGTGTATGGGCCAATGGTGAATCTGTGACTTTTTGGATAAATTACATCAAAAAACAATTATGCAGCAGTACTTTAAAATTAACATCAATGCTAATTTTTGGTTTGTGAACAACTTCACACAAATTTTTTTTTTTTTTTTTTTTTTTACCAAACTTGATAGTTACGTTGTGTATGGGCCAAGGGTGAATCTGTGACATTTTGGATAAATTATATCATAGTACAAGTACACAGAAGTACTTTGAAAATAATTTCAATGTTAAATTTTTGTTAGTGAACAACATGACGTAGAATCAACCGAACCAATTTCAACGAAACATGGTTGACATGTAGGGTATGAACGAAAGACAAATCCATTTGACTTTGAAGAAAATACATCGAAGTACAAGTACGCAATGGAGTTGAGAGCAAATTAATACTGCTTGATGTGGCGAAAGTATGCTCTCTACTAGGTGCCTCTCTAGCTTACCTACGTTTAATTTGGTCTTGAATGTGGTATTTCTTGTATCACTGAATAAGTAATTAACGTCTTCCACAAAAAAAAAAAAAAAAAAAAAAAAAAAAAAAAAAAAAAAAAAAAAAAAAAAAAAAAAAAACAGGTGTAATTACCTTAAGATTAATTATAATATTTACTTTAGCTCATTGTTAGTGTTAGTGTTAACGACACATTAGTTTTTAACAATATATACTTCAAGAGCTTTACACCTCTTAAATAATATTTTAGACTTTCTTTTTTCTTATAGCTCATCTACGAGCGTCTACTTTAATTTGTTTTATAATGAATATGGACGAAGTGTAGAACATCCAATGACTCGTTATATTATTGCACAACGTTCAATACAAGGTTTATTACTGGGAGAGACTTCTACTGATCGTTTAAGCTAATGTAACAAGTAGAGAAATTCGCATGAGAATTTGGAATAAGTTAAGCTCAAGATTGTACACCACCACCTGCACCTAACCCCCCCCCCCCTCCCCCCAGCCTCGCCTTGAAACTGGGGTTCGAGTCCCGCTCAGACTCGTCATTTCCTTTGGTCGCTGCAACCTCGCTATCCTTGTGAGCTAAGAATTTAGAGGAGCCTATAGGTCTGTGTACTGAATTATCAGCAGCCATTGCCTGGCCCTTCTTGGTCCTAGCCTGGGGGAAGAAGGGGCGTGGGTGCTGATCATATTTATATATGGTAGGTCCCTAGGGCATTGTCCTCCTTGATAGGGCAAAGTCACTGTCCCTTGCCTTTGCCATTCATGAGTGACCTTTAAAACTTTAAATACTTCCAGAAGGCGAAAATCATTCCCAAATCTTTGCTTAGACAGACTCCGTAAAGTTTACAACGTTTCTAGAAGGCTAATTTCACCGGTTACAACACTACAACTACTTACTTAAACTGAAATGTCTTTTATCGTTATCTGTGAAAATTAAACATTACCTCTGACAATTTAAGACACATTTCTGCACACATGTATATACACTATGTCTGTGTATGTATGTATATATATATATATATATATATATATATATATATATATATATATATATATATATATATATATACATATATATGTATATATATATATATATATATATATATATATATATATTTATATATACATATATATGTATATATATGTATATTTATATATGTATATATATACATATATATGTACATATATATATACATATATATATGTGTATATATATACATATATTTATGTATATATATATATTTATATATATATATATATATATATATATATATTTATATATATATATATATATATATATATATATATATATATATATACATATATATATATATATATGTATATGCGTGTGTATCTTTATGTGTAATTAGTACCGTTTTATCACTTGATATCAGCAGTGGTTAGATTAATCACTAAGAATATAGAGTCTAACTTTATATGTTATAAAATTTAAATACTGTATATATTCGTATATATATATACATATATATATATATATATATATATATATATATATATATATACATACATGCACACACATACATATATATATATATATATATATATATATATATATATATATATATATATATATATATATATATTTCTATATATCTCAGTCGATATTTACAGACCCTAAAATTAGATAGGCCTTAAAACCTTATTTTTTATTGACTGCGAACAAGTCTTCACCGTAACAACTGCCACATCTCACATTAATGGGTCCTTTTATCTTGCACATAAAATGGCTGCTTTATTACCCTGCCTTCGTTGATTATGGTACTCAACATTTTGTTTGTTTGTTAACGACTTGCCTTTATATAACTACATATTTATCAGATATATCAATGAAAATGTTTAAAATCAATAGATTGATTAAGTAATTGAATAAGGAAACAAATAACTAACGAAGATATTAATCTTTTCCACTTAAATGAAAGTAACTGTTGGTGACTTCAACATGACATAGAAAGTTATCTGTCAAATCCGCGTAAAAATAATTGTGTACTAGGATTTTAATTCACTTCTTAGAGAAAAATCCTAGCTCAAAAGAAGCTCAAAGCACTAATTATTTGTTAGATATTTCAATGAAAATGGTTTAAAATCAATAGAATAAATAACTCAATGAATAAGTCAACAAGTAAAAAACTATGTTAATCTTTTCCACTTATATGAAAATACCTTTTGGTGACTTCAACACAGGCATAGAAAGTTATCTGTCAAATCCCCCAAAAGGAAAACCTCCTCTTGCAAATCCCGGTGATTTCAACACTGTAAAGAAACTTATCACTTCAATACACTCCCATAAAGGCATACAAGAACTGCATTAAGCACCTGAGCGTCGTGTGGCCTTTTCTAATCAGCTCCTTCATTAAGAATTCTTTCGTCCTGGCTGATAATTCCTCGTTCCTTCATGCATGATAATTATCTATTTTTTTTCCTCTCTCTCCCCACCTTGACTTCTCTTTCGAAGCAAGACATCGTTTAACCCGCAATGAATGTGAATAGAATTGGGGAGTTTTTGCAGCATCGTCTGACTGTTTAGGGATTTTCGTTTCGTTTTATATTTATGTAAATTTTGTTGTTGTTTGATTGTTCGTTTAACTTTCATCTGTTCTTTCGGTTCATTGATTTTTCAATAAAGGTTTTTGTTTATGATGATTATATATGCTGTTTATTCGAATAAACACACATATATTCATATATATATATATATATATATATATATATATATATATATATATACATTTATATATATATATGAATATATATATATATATGTGCATGTAAATATATTATAATATATATATATATATATATATGTATATATATATATATATATATATATATATATATATATATATAGTGTACATGTGTTATTGCATTATTATATATATTTATATATATATATATATATATATATATATATATATATATTATATATATATGTATGTATGTATGTATATATATATATATATATATATATATATATATATATATATATATATATATATACACACATAGTAATTCCAAAACCTTTATAAGAGTGCTAAAAATTGCCATCAAAAAGTAGGAAAGTAAAAATACAGATAACTTAACTCATTCTTCCTGCCATATTTCTTCACTGTCCACCTGAACTCATTCAACATTCTGATGACGAAACAACACAAACAGGTGTAGCTCTTCAAAAAATAAAGAGAGAGAGAAATACTCCCACAATAATCTCCGCTGACTATCAGAATTCAGCAATAAACTCTCCTTTTGCGCCTTTTGTTTCATTATCGTACATCTGGATTCATAGACCTACTCTCTCTCTCTCTCTCTCTCTCTCTCTCTCTCTCTCTCTCTCTCTCTCTCTCTCTCTTGATTGCGTTAGTTCTAATTAGGTTTTTATCTTTAATTTCTTAATTTCATTTTTGGAGGTAACATAGGCAAATTTTTATTTTATTTTCATTTTGGAGTTAATGTAGTCATTTTTTTAATTTTTTTATTTTTTTTCATTTATGGAATTAACTTAGCCATTTCTTTTATTCTTTTATTGAGTTACCCTTCCGCTCTTCCTAGCAGGTTGTGTTGGCCTATTTGGAACATCCGTGTCTGACGATCGCCGGACTGGGGTTCGAGTCCCGCTCTAGCTTCATAGGTTCTTGTAGTGTCTGCAACCTTATTATCCTTGTGAGCTAAGGATGCGGTGTTTTGGGGACCATATAGAGTCATCAGGAACCATTGCCTGGCCCTCCCTGGCCCTAGCTTGGGTGAAGAGGAGGCATGGGGGCGGATCATATGGATATATTGTCAGTGTTTAGGTCATTATCCTGCTGAATAGGGAGTTGTCACTGTCCCTTGACTCTGCCATTCATGAGTGGCCTTTAAAATTCAAACTTAGACCCTTTAGTGTTGAGAGGTGGGATGTAGAGCATTAATAGTAAAGTATTTATTTTGTTTTGGTGTTTTCTTTTAAGAATATTGTGTGATCGTTATCAGAATCAAGATTACATAGTCTGGAGCCTGTGCTGTCAGGCTATGAAAGCAACATTTCAAGTCAAAGCAGCCGACACTTACTTTCTGGTTTCAAGGTAAAAACAACTTTTTAAACTTTGTAAAAAAGGGTGTAAATTTCTCTTCACTTCAAGTGAATGGTTATAAGTATTAAAAATTGATTGAACTATATGAGAAATATAAAAAAGATGTAAGATATATATAGAAATTAAAATGCGTGGGAATACCTCAACGTTGTGAAAGCTGTACTAGTCAGGGCCACCCATACTAGGTTGGTTTACTGTGAGCGATCAGACAAAAATCTCCCACCGTCACCAATCCGCAATGGCCAGCGTGGTGATGAAAACTGGCCAAACCCCAGACATGGTTTTGATATGTGTGAGGCCTCTGTCTTGTGGTGGACTGGAAGCGGCAGCATTTGTTGTTATTGTTGTGTGTGTGCGTATATATATATATATATATATATATATATATATATATATATATATATATATATATATATACATATAAATATATATAAGTATATATATATGAATATATATATGAATATATATATATATATATATATATATATATATATATATATATATATATATATATATATATATATATATATATATAATCACAAATGCACAACAAGATCATGTGTGATTATATATATACACATATATATATATATATATATATATATATATATATATATATATATATATATATATATATATATATATACACACATTTGTCGTTTGTTTCAATTGATTACGTAAAATCGATTAATTTGTTTGGAATAAATTTAACGACTCGAGCAGTTAGCTAATATTTAAAATAGACGTAAGACTCAAGAACAGAGAAAGTGAAAGGTGAATTAACTGAACTTATGCTTCTCTGTTTTCCAAGATATAATCTTCCATCCTTCAAGGGGCGAGAATCAGTTTTTTTTTTTTTATGGGCAAAGTAACAACTTTTCTGTTTATCTTTTATCTCGAGACCTGTTTTGACTATGTATCGCTCTGAGAGACATGTAAGGTGTGTTGCAAGTTTCCAATTATTATTGTATGGTATGAGATTATTATTATTATTATTATTATTATTGTGGTTGTCCTTATTTTTATTTTTATTATTATTTTTATTCTTTTCATTGTCATTCTTATTAGTATTATTATGATTATAGTAATAATGATTATTGTTATTATTATTATTATTATTATTATTATTATTATTATTACATGGTGTAACTTCAGTGCTCGAGAAGTTAGCGATTTAACGAAATTGTTTTAAAATAAACAATAAACAAAGTTATTTTTTTAGATAATTTGGTACAAAAAATAAATACTGTGTGGTTCTATAAAGTTAACCTTTTTTTTGGAATTGTACTGAATATTCAATCTTAGTTACTTAAATGACTTTTTCATCTTAAATATTTAAAAAATACGAGAGAGAGAGAGAGAGAGAGAGAGAGAGAGAGAGAGAGAGAGAGAGAGAGAGAGAGAGAGAGAGAGAGAGAGAGAGAGAGAGAGATTCGATGTCTACTCTTGATTTTATAGTTATGTGGGAGAATCATGAACATTTTGAAATCACCTAAAATAAAAAAAAAGAGAAATTAAAATTTGGTTATGTATTCGTTCTGTCTCTACAATATCATAAATCAAGATTCACATATATTTACATAAGAGTCCAGTTAAGAATCACAGGTATATTCACCTAAAAGACAAATTAAGAATCACAGGTATATTCACCTAAGAGATAGATTAAGTATCACTGGTGTATTCTCATGAAAGAGAAATTAAGAATCACAGTTATATTTACCTAAGAGTCCAGTCAAGAAGCACAGGTATATTCACATAAGAAACGAGTTAAGAATCACAGGTATATTCACCTAAAAAACAAATTAAGAATCACAGGTATATTCACCCAAGAGATGAATTAAGAATCACAGGTATATTCACATAGAAGAAATCTAGAATGTCAGGTATATTCACCTAGGAGATAAATTGAGAATCCCAGGTATATTCACGTAAGAGACAAATTAAGAATCACAGGTATATTCACGTAAGAGACGAATTAAGAATCAAAGGTATATTCACGTAAGAGACGAATTAAGAATCACAGGTATATTCACATAGAAGAAATCTAGAATGTCAGGTATATTCACCTAGGAGATAAATTGAGAATCCCAGGTATATTCACGTAAGAGACAAATTAAGAATCACAGGTATATTCACGTAAGAGACGAATTAAGAATCACAGGTATATTCACATAGAAGAAATCTAGAATGTCAGGTATATTCACCTAGGAGATAAATTGAGAATCCCAGGTATATTCACGTAAGAGACAAATTAAGAATCACAGGTATATTCACGTAAGAGACGAATTAAGAATCACAGGTATATTCACATAGAAGAAATCTAGAATGTCAGGTATATTTACCTAGGAGATAAATTGAGAATCCCAGGTATATTCACGTAAGAGATAAATTAAGAATCACAGATATATTCACCTAAGAGATAAATCAAGAATCATAGTTATATTCACCTAAGAGACAAATTAAGAAACACAGATATATTCATCTAAAAGACAAATTAAGAATCACAGGTATATTCATATAAAAGGCAAACTAAGAATTACAGGTATATTCACCTAAGAGATAAATTAAGAATCACAGGTATATTCACCTAAGAGATAAATTAAGAATCACAGGTATATTCACACAAGAGATAAATTAAGAATCACAGATATATTCACGTAAGAAACAAAGAAAGAATCGCAGGTATATTCACGTAAGAGATAAATTAAGAATCACAGGTATATTCACCAAAGAGACGAATTAAGAATCACAGGTATATTCACCTAAGAGACAACTTAAGAATCACAGGTATATTCACCAAAGAGATGAATTAGGAATCACAGGTATATTCACATAGAAGAAATCTAGAATCCCAGGTATATTCACCTAAGAGACAAATTAAGAATCACAGGTATATTCACCTAAGAGACAAATTAATAATCACAGGTATATTCACCTAAAAGACAACTTAAGAATCCCAGGTATATTTACCTAAAAGACAAATTAAGAATCACAGGTATTTTCACCTAAGAGTCTAGTACAAAAATCACAGGTATATTCACATAAGAGACGAATTAAGAATCACAGGTATATTCACATAAAGGAAATCAAGAATCCCAGGTATATTCACTTAAGAGATAAATTAAGAATCACAGGTATATTCACACAAGAGACAAATTAAGAATGACAGGTATATTCACACAAGAGGCAAATCAAGAATCAAATGTATTATCACATAAGAGTCAAGAATAGAATCCGGAGAGGAATCCATGTTCAAACCCAAAGTAAAAGTACACAAGAATCCAGCAAGAATCTACAAAAAACCTCTTGCCAAAAAAAAAAAAAAAAAAAAAAAAAAAAAAAAAAAAAAAAAAAAAAAAAAAAAAAAACAAGCGGAGAAATACAACGAGAAGAAGAGATTGGTACACAAAAGTAAACAGGGGTGATATGGAGACTATGACGTCAGAGTACACGTTTGTTAGCTGGAGATATTGTGTGAAAACTCTTAGATAAAAACACGAATAAAGAAAAAGCCACAAAAGGAAACAACATGTAAATGATAAACTCAAATTAAACCAAACAAGAATGTTTGGATCAGAGACGTTGAATGAAGAGAAACGAAGAATTTTTTTTTTTTTGGGGGGGATGTGACATAAAAACATTCAGCGAGCTATCGCTCTAGTCAATGATGTTGCAGAATTCCTTACATGTTCTCCGAGTTCGTGTGCGTATATGTACGCTCTTTACGCTTGCGTATGGCATGTGCGTACGCCGTCCGAAACCGGACCTTATGTGGAGTTCGGGGGGGGGGGGGGGATTTGGTGCCCCCTTATGCATAGTTCCTAGAGGGGATGGATTGGGGAGGGCCGAGTTGAATGAAATCTTGTTAGCACCCAAATATACCTGGCATGTTTGATATTTAATTTTAGACGGTGTGTTTGTCAATTTGAGTCGTCTAAATTTAGATCTTACTATTAGATGTTCGGTAAGTTTTGATTTACGGTATAAATCTTTATACACTTAAAAAAATCTTTATATATATCTTTTTATATTCTTTCTACATTTTCGAAGAGAAATCTTTATGCGTTTTTGAAAAAAAATCTGTTTACATTCTCTAAAAAAAAATTATACCTTTTCGGAAAAATATTTTTACATTTTCTAAAACAGATCTAATATATTTTCGAAAAAAATAATACATTTTCGAAAAAAATATATAAATACATTTGCGAGAAAAAAACATTTTACATTTTCGAAAAAAATGTTGACACATTTTCGAAAAAAAATAAATATTTCTACATTTCCGAATTAAATCTATACATTTTCGAAAGGAATTCTTAATACATTCTCGAAAAAAAACTTTATACATATTCGATTTTTTTTATATATATTTCCGAAAAAAAAATTCTACACATTTTCAACAATCTTTAAACATTTTCAAAAAATCTTAATACATTTTCAAAAGAATCTATAAATTTTCGAAAAATCTTTATACATTTTCGAAATGAAAATTTTTTAACTATATAAGTTTTCCTTAAAATTTCTTTAGCTTTGCCATTATAATTTATATTTCATAATATTTGTTATAGATATTTTATTGCATGTTTTGTATTTCCTATATTTTTAAATAGTTTTACGATCAATATTTTATAGATTTAGCGTTTATTCTATTTCAGTTTTATATATTTTGTCAACTTGTATGATGTAACAAATTATAAATGAGAAAAAAGTTTTGAAGTTATTAAATACTGGGGGGAAAAATACATAAAAGAAAGATTATGGGAATGTATAAGAAGTATTTTATAGCATCCTGCTTTTCCATCTAGGGTTGTAGTTAATAGTAATCTAGGGTTGTAGTTAATAGTAATAACAAGAATGATAATGATAATAACAACAATAATAATGATGATAATATTAATAATGATATTGAAGAATAGAATAAAAAGTTGAAAATCCAGATGTAAATGTAATCGAAAATAGGAAAACCAGAGAATATGAAAAAAAAATAAAAATACGATAAATATCTGCTATTGAAAGAAGAATAAAAGAAGAGAAAATAAATAAAAATGAGTGAAATTGATGTTAAACTTACGCTAAGAAACAGAAGAATAAGCAAAACGTGAAATAGAAAATAGATCTTATGTTCCGGTTTAACCGAAGTTGAGAAATGGCGAAACCCTGGATTGAAGGGGGTATGATAGGTTACTATGGGCATTGTTAGCGTTTAGGGGGTATGGTAGGGTACTAAGGGCATGTATAGCGCTTAGGGGTATGTATCAGGGCAGGGGGTTATGCCTGATAGCAACCTCATCCACTTGTTTCTGTTCCCTGAATGAGAACCCCACTTTTGTATCGACACTGATAAATGGGAGTTGCAGAGAGGTTTATTAATGTATGTTTTCTCGTCTGTGAGCGCGTGTGTCTGTATGAGTTTGACTATTCGTTTGGGGTCAAGTGCCAGCGGTAATTTGTTACAATGAGGTTTTGAAGCAAAGAAGTATTTTTCGTATGTATTTGGGTGAAGATGACATACTGTGAATAATGATTATTCGTATTGGCTCGTAGGGGTCAAGAACGAGCGGCAATAGATCGCAGTAACTATAGTTATGTGTTTGATAAGCTTTTCAATGTGGTTGGTATTATTATTATTATTATTATTATTGTTGTTGTTGTTGTTGTTGTTGTTATTCTTATTATTATTATTATTATTATTATTATTATTATTAGCTAAGCTACAATCCTAGTTGGAAAAGCAGGATGCTATAAGCCCAAAGGTTCAAACAAGGAAAAAATAGCCTGGTGATTATTGTTGTTGTTATTGTAGTGTTGTTGTTGTTGTTGATACTAGCTAAGCTACAACCCTACTTGGAAAATTAGGATGCTATAAGACCAAGGGCTCAAACAGGGAAAAATAGCCTAGTGATTATTATTATTATTATTATTATTATATTATTATTATTATTATTGTTATTATTATTATTGTTGTTGTTGTTGTTGTTGTTGTTATCATCATTATTATTATTAGCTAAGCTACAACCCTACTTGAAAGAGAAGGATGCTATAAGTCCAAGGGCTCAAACAGGGAAAAATAGCTTGGTGATTATTGTTATTATTGTTGTTGTTGTTGTTGTTGTTGTTACTAGCTAAGCTACAACTCTAGTTGGAAAAGCAGGATGCTATAAGCCCAAGGGCTCAACAGGGAAAAATAGCCCAGTGAGGAAATGAAACAAGGAAATCAATAAACTAAAAGAGCAAATTGAGATTACATATTTTAAGAACAGTAACAACATTAAAAATAATGATAAGAGTTTTGTTAACATGAATCATATTTTACTTCCAGTGATATGTATATATATGTGTGTATATGTATATATATATATATATATATATATATATATATATATATATATATGTATATATATATATATCAAGGATGATATAATGTTATATTTGTACTTATTGTTTTCATAAATGAAATTGGAAGAATATTAACATTTGTAGTAATAGTGACATACTTAACAACAACGACAGTCTAATATCAGCAACGGCGAATAACTTACCAAACTGACAAGTTAAACCAACATGATTACTAAAAGATAAAACAGCTCTAATCCTAATCTTATTATACACCCCGGAACTAATAATGAAATCATTACTGATTACATTTTTATCTACAAACAAGAAATCATTACTGATTACATTTTTATCTACAAACAAGAAATCATTACTGATTACATTTTTATCTACAAACAATATAAGATTGAAAATGAACTTTCACCTAATAACATGATTAAACAGAAATTATTACATAAGGGAAAAAATAATTAAAACTTCGAGACTGTGAAAAACCTGGCTCCAATATTACATCGTCAACAATTACATTTTTATATACAAACAATATAAATCCAAAATTACATCGTCAACAACAACCATTTTTATTTACAAACAACATGAAATTGGCAATGAACTTTCACCCAATAATATGATTAAACAGGAATTATTACATAAGGGAAAAAAATAATGGTCAAAACTTCAATGCAATAAAGAACCTGGAATCATTATTGAATTATCGGAAAAAAATGTATGGAAGCAGAATAAAATTGGAAAATAATTTCATATAATAAACATTAAAAACGAATGATTACATAATAAGAAAAAGTAAATAAAACTAAATTCTTATTTTACAAAACAGATGAAATAGAAATATACCTTCACCTAATAAAATTATTAAAAGATAATACAACTTGATTTTTATTTTACAAAATACGTGAAATAAAATAATGTAATACCTAATAAAAGGAATAAACACGAATTATATATTACATAAGGAATAAGAATGCATAAAGATTTTTATTTTACAAAATACGTGATATAAAAAATGTAATCACCTAATAAAATAAACACGAATTATTACATAAGGAAAAAAAATAATAAACGCAAAAAAAAAGAAAAAAAAAACAATAAAACAACACCATCATAACGTGATATAAAAAATGTAATCACCTAATAAAATAAACACGAATTATTACATAAGGAAAAAAAATATTAAACGTCAAGACAAAAAAAAAAAAAAAAAAAAAAAACATGACAATAAGTCACCAATACCATCATAACAACAAAAGAAAAAAAACTCCGTTGCAAAAGAACATCCAACCAATCAAAAAAAAAAAAAAAAAAAAAAAAAAAAAAAA
>NC_090766.1:10547313-10549813 GCF_036898095.1 Palaemon carinicauda | reverse complement strand
ACATAAAAGGCTTGTTCGGATACAGAAGCGTAGAGAGGCAATCTCTCTCTCTCTCTCTCTCTCTCTCTCTCTCTCTCTCTCTCTCTCTCTCTCTCTCTCTCTCTCTCTCTCTCTCTCTCTCTGTTGTACATAGAATACCTTTTCGGATACAGAAGCGTCGAAAGGCCAGACTTCTTTTTTTTTTTTTTTTTTTTTTTTTGAGAGAGAGAGAGAGAGAGAGAGAGAGAGAGAGAGAGAGAGAGAGAGAGAGAGAGAGAGAGAGAGATTGCCTTCTACACTTCTTCCTCCTTACAAGTATTCTATGCACAAGAAGAAGAAGAAACAGAAGAAAAAGAAGAAGAAGGAGGAGGAGGAGAGTGAGAAGAAGAAGAAGAAGAAGAAAAAGAATTAAAAGAAGAAGAGAAAGAAAAAGAAGACGAAACTTATCCACCCTTCAGTTTTATTCTGCTAATGAACGGTTAAAGACTATCGTAAACTTTCCCTCGTTGCTATGGAGAATTCACAATGAGTATACTCCCAGCAAAATGATGATTATCATATATTTTATATGCGTTACGAAATCGCCTCGAAGCTCTGGATATTCCTGGTTACGTAATGGTCAGATAACCGTAAAGTAAACATTAGATTTCTGAAGACATGGTTAGATGCGTACGACATAGGCGTAGCGTGGTGTACCCAACATCACAAACAACTCGTAAAGAAGACTGAATTATGTAGAATGTAAATATTCATATATTTGGATATCTCAAGAAATAAATGCAAATGGCTTAGGTATGCGCGCATGCGCAAACACTTATATAAAATTTGAGAAGAAAGATAGTTAGTGCTTCAGAAAATAAAATAAAGGTTTAAAGGCCGCTCATGAATGGCAGAGGCAAGGGACAGTGACATTGCCCTATCAAGCAGGACAATGCCTTAGATACTGACCATATACACATATGATCAGCGCCCAAGCCCCTCTCTACCCAAGCTAGGAAGAAGGAGCGCCAGGCAATGGCTCCTGATGACTCACCTGATAGACCTATAGGCTCCCTCAAACCCCTTATCCTTAGCTCACAAGGATGGTCAAGGAGGTTAAGGTATTAGACCTCCTTGAGGATGATGAGGAGGAAATGTTTAAAAGCAAATCATGAATGCCAGAGGCAAGGGATAGTGACAGTGCCTTAGAGACTGGGTATAAACTCAAATGATCAGCGCCCAAGTCCCCTCTCTACCCAAGCTAGGAAGAAGGAGGGCCAGGCAATGGCTCCTGATGACTCACCAGATAGACCTATAGGCTCCCTCAAACCCCTTATCCTTATCTCACAAGGATGGTCAAGGAGGTTAAGGTATTAGACCTCCTTGAGGATGCTGAGGATGAAATGTTTAAAAGCAAATCATGAATGGCAGAAGCAAGGGATAATGACAATGCCTGAGAGACTGGCTATATACACAAATGATCAGCGCCCGAGCCCCCTCTCCACCCAAGCTAGGACCAATGAGGTCCAGTCAATGGCTGCCGATGACTGCAATAAGACCTAAAGGTTCTCCCAAACTCCCCATCCTTAGCTCACAAGGTTGGTGATGTTTCAGCGACCAAAGGAACTAACGAATTTGAGCGGGACTTGAACCCCAATCTGGCGTTCACCAGTCAGGGACGTTACCACATCGACCACCACAGATATATGTCAATGATGATGAATAAAAATAAAGTTAGAAAAGAAACAGCAAAAACAAAAATTAAAGGACAGATAACAACAGATTATTTATAGGCGATAGATAATAACAAAATAACTAAAAAAGCAAAAGGTATACATACATCTGTATCATAGTACACATAAACATAGATGAGATTCATAATGAGGGATAGATGGAGATGGTTTGGGTATGCTCTTTCGCATTCCCCAAGAGAGATTAGTTCACCAAACGTTCAGCTGGACTCCACAAGGCAATAGAAGAGTTGGAAGACCCAGGCCTACATGGGCTGAGGACTATGAAGCATGGAAAAGTGTTGAAATAAAAAACTCTAGATACAGACGACGGGTGAAATCTAACCGAGGTCCTTTGCGTCAATAGGCGTAGGAGATGATGATGAAACGTAGATACAAAGGAAGAAACGAGAGGAAAGTTAGAATAAAGGTAGCAATGATATTAAACATCAGAATCCACACGCACAATGAAGTAAAGAAAAATAGTAATAAAACTAAAAATTATTAAGAAATGAAGAAACAATAAAAAGAGGGAGCAGAGAATAAGATGGCAAGATAGGGGAAGGATAATATGGAGAAAAGAGGTTTGGTGGAAGAGGATGACTTTGATATAATTCATTGGAGAGGATGCATCAGGCAACCGACCCCTTACTGTAGGGATAACAGTGGGGAAAGAAGATAAATTGAGGGAGGTTATGGAGAGAAGAGGTTTTGTGGAAGGGGTTGGAGAGGGCGCATCAAGCAACCAACCCCTTAGTTTTGGGGATAACGTTGGGGGGAAGAAGAAAAATAAGAAGTATAAGATAAGGGGA